>NC_089874.1:80775000-80977500 GCF_040182565.1 Anser cygnoides
GAATTTTATCCAGAAAAAAAAAATCTTAGAATTTAAACACTTCTAAAAGTAAATACTGTAAAATATATTCTATTTTCTCATGAACTTGTAAACCCCAAAATGACTTATTAGTCTTTCTGCCACTGTAATATATCATAGTGTTTTCTAATGTAAAGTTCGTGAGTAAACAGAGTGTGCAAATATTCAGATAACTTGCAGATATGGTAGAGGACAGTTTTTCTTAAGTAGAAATATACCCTAAACGAACAGTCTTAATAAACTGTTTTAAACAGGTAAGTGCAAGAAATATGACATTTTGGAATTCCTTTTCCATAAAATATTCCATGAAAGAAAGAAAGTATACGTATAGTTTTATTACTATTGTTGCAAATATCTTGATATAGGGTCTAAAAAACAATCTCTTATTTTTAAAGAGGTAGCTTTCAAGCTGATAGTGTAATTCCTTCTGAAGTTTCTTTTCATTTGAGTAGAACTTAGAAATTAAATGCATATTTTTTCTTCACAAGAAACCCAGATTCTTCATGCTCTAATTATTTTAATGAAGATTTTTCCATTACTACCCAGCTTGCATTTTTGTTTTCCATTTTCATCCCCTTTATCTTGTGACAGAGATTTCTTACCTGTTGTTGCACATACGCAAGCTAAGAAACTGTTCATTTGTAGCCTTTGGATTGATTTTCTCATTTACTGATTTTGTATAAAGGTGTAGGACTATATACATATAGCTTAGATGGATAGAGCAGAAAGCTCCTCAGGCTTGGCTGTTTGTATTTTCCAGGCAAAGCCACCACCACTGCAAAGCAAAGAGAACAAAGATAAAAAACTTCCTTTAAGATTAACATACCTCCAGAAAAAAAAAGGTCATGGTGGCTTTATTTTTAAAATGTGGGTAGAGAAAAATGAGGGCAAGTCGAGTCCTAATTCCATCACAGTTTATAAATTTTATATTAAACAGCAAAAAGATAGAAATTACCTTGAAAATAGGCCTGTGTTCCTCACTTCTTTAATACATGGTAAATTGAAAAATAGAAAATATGGCTGAAAGCAGGCTGAAACCAACATAGATCATATAAATCCAGCTTCTAAAGTGTATTCAAAACCTCCAATCTATTACATTAAATTTAGGTGGTGTCGTGAACATTGATGTAATGGCTCTTTCGGCAGTCATAATTTGGAAGGCATAAAAAAAAACAGTTATGTTCCATTCTTTGAGATCCTAAATTGCAAAAAACGCCCTCTCTGCAATCCTGAATGAGGTACCTAAACTCTAAGATAATTTCCTGTTAGCTGATTGTCTGCTCTCCACTCAGCATGAACGTGGTTTTGAGATTGCTATGCAATTCTTTTTCAATTCCAATTTTTTAAACACACTGTGCAGTGAGCCTAGGGATGTAGCTTCAGGCTTTGCATTGTTCTTTTAGGACCAAGCAGATGGTGAGGTGCTTGAAAGTGCCTAAGCCCTTTTTTTTTTTTTTTTTTTGGCTCTAATTGCTGAGAACCATTTGAGGATAATATTTTGTACCAAAAAACATTTGATTGTGTCCCTTAGTATTTTGCAAGAAAATTTTCTCCAAAATTCAGGTCTCTTTCAATGAAAACTGTTTCCATAACTGGAGAACTGCAACAGTCTTAAAATTGAAATATCCTTATAGAATAAACAAATTTTAATATTGAGGTGCTGATTAACTACCTCCTAATCATTTATGTGATTACACGTTTTCTGCTGTGCACATTCACTTCCATTGTTATAGGCATATGGATGAATGTTATATATAAATAAATGTGATATATTTAATGTTAGTCTAATTTTTTAGGCTATTGTTCCTTAACTGGGCTAATTTTCTAAGATTATTACTGCAAGTGATCTTAAAGTAAGAAAAATGCATTGAAAAGAAGGATATTTTCAGGAGCTGTTATAAAGCCTGATTAAATGTGAGTACCTAGTAGTGTAAACTATTTTGTGCAGGCAGTTCTTATTTTACCTCCCAGCAAATATTCTTTTCTTGACTATCACTGTTCTTTTCTAACTCTTCCTAACAATACGTCTCTGTTTCTTTCCTCTTCCTTCATGTTTCTGCCTACTATCTAGTATTCAACTTTTGTGATCCTGTCATCACTTTTCAGTTGCTCATATTTACTCTCCCTTACTTTTAAATATTGTTGCATTCTTTCTTTTTCAAGGCATTTTATAACTTATGTACCTCAGTATTCAGAAAAGCAAGATAATTAAGCAGAAAATAAACATGATGGAAGCAGATTTACTTACTCTGAGGATTAACGAATTTCCTTTAACTAGTGCTATAGGAATGCAAACGTAATAACTAATTTTGAATTCTATATTCAATTGTCTTTTTTTTACAATGTCTTCCTCTTTTTCTTTTTTCTTTTTTCTTTTTTCTTTTTTTTCCTAGCTCAAAAACAACAGTATTTGTCAATGGATTTTCCTATGACAATTAATATATTCTACTATTTTTTTAAAAGGTTGTTTTCTTAGAAGGTATTTTGAGGAGACATTCTTTAAAATAACTTCTAGCTTCTTACTGTGTCCACATGGCTGTTGCATATTGTGTGGCTTTTTTGACTTGATCATCTCAAACGTTGAATCTTTTTGGACATGGCAAGATCTACGAAACACGTTGTATTTCATTGTAGGGTTTACACCGAAGTAAAACCTACCTGAAATATATATGGGGTTTATATTCTACTGATGAAAGGTATTTATACATAAGAAAGCTGTCCTTTACTTGTTCATTATCTCTGCTATTTTCT
This sequence comes from Anser cygnoides, assembly GCF_040182565.1. NCBI lineage: Eukaryota > Metazoa > Chordata > Aves > Anseriformes > Anatidae > Anser > Anser cygnoides. The sequence continues at coordinate 80,777,770 of NC_089874.1, forward strand.
TAAACTTTCAACCAGGGAGGAATTAACTTTTAACTTTCTGGATATTGTTGAGTTTATAGACTAACAAATTGTGCTCCGTGACTCCCTTCTACACAAACACCAAAATGAATACCGTTAGGCATAGGCAAACAATGAAGTCTTCCTCAGAAACTTCAAAACGTCACAGCAATATATTGTTTGCAGCAAACCATTCTTTACACCAAATGTTCAGATATTTACATGGAGAACAATGATAATCTATTTTACTTTCACCAGTACCAAAAATGAAGGTCAAGGGTCTATATTTTGATCCTTTGGCTTAACTTTGCAAAGTGCAAGATGTCTAGTAATTAACTTAATTATGACTCAGCTGCAAATAACTTCTGGAATTTAATTGGGAATTAATTCTCCAACTTACTTAGCAACTTCTGAAAATCTCAGAAGGTGTTTATGTTCATATTTTAGCATCTAAATATCCCAAAAGCAGTCCTCATACACATTCTTAAAAGTCTGGACTCAAATTTTCTTTATGTTTTTGGTGAATAATGTATATTTAAATGGTTTGCTGAATATAGATTTTAGTAGGTGTTAAACTGCTTTTCTGAATTGGGGTCAACTTGAAGCATTTTAGTTATATGCTAAATTGAATGGGTTTATTCATTTAGCTTCTGCACTTAAAAAGGTGTAAAACTGCTGCTGCCGCCTATATGTAGGTCCAGAGAATTTCTTTTTTTATTATTATTTTTTTCCTGTGGATGTCAGTAAGTACCTTAAAAAAAAAAAAAGTGATTTTTTACAGAGATTTTTTTTTAGCCTGATTTCAGTGTAAACATGCCTAGGTCCAAAGTCACTGAGCTCCCAGTAACGTTTCAGAGAAGCACTGGAAATTAATTTGTTGGAAGTAAAATACTCTCATCTAAGTGAAACTTCCATTACTCAATCACTCAAACATACAAATTATCTCATGTTAAAGTGTATCTGCATTGGTATACGTATCTACTTTTTTTTTTTTTTTTTCCAGTAGTTTTTTCCTTGGTATCATCTGAGCTATCCGTTATTTGTATACTTATTGAATAATCATTTCTAAGTTATTAGCTGGTTGTAAGCATTTTATTATTAAAGATTTCTTTATTATTCTACCTTAACATTGTCAGTAACAAAAACACTATTTTGTGATATTGTACATCACTTGCATCCTAGTATCATAATTACAGTATAATGTAGAAGGTTTGCCACTCAGGTGTTCAGGTAACAAAAGCACTTTTATCTGCAGTGCAGAAGCTTAATTCTGTAGATAAAGTTCTGTATTTAAAAGAAAAATAATCCAGAAGCTTCATGTTCTTACTCTCTCTTCTGAATAACTGTTATTCATACTGTTATTTAAGGCGATTAATTATTTTTCTGAAAAGGTAGTATCTGTCTCTTTGGTCAACAGTAATAAATAACAGATAATGAAACGTGTTGTTTGCTGTCTTTCGGTGCTTGGTATACATGTAACTGAGGTTTTTAACAATCAGATAACAGAGTAAATAAAAAGAGCCCAAACCTCCCAAAGAAACCGTAATAGTAGTATTAATGTTGCACTTTCTAAATATTTCCAAACTACTGTGTTAACTTTCCCCATGGCATTTGGCATAAGGACTGAAACAGTCAGATCTTGTTTGCTGGAATCTAAGTGGGATTGTGTGTGGTATTGCTAATGCCAGTTTACCCTGTATCTAGCCCAGCAGCAGTGGCTTACGTCCTTTTGTTTGTTTGTTTCTAGAAGAATGTGGGAAACATTTCTAATAATTTTTCAGTGTTCAAATGCTATTTCTTGCTGCTAGGAAGGCTTTTAACATTTCTAATCACCAACTCGTCTAACTTGAGGTCAGAAATGGTAATTACATCTTTAACATATGATGAGACATTTAAAGTGCAGTCTAAGACAGGTCTACTTACATTATAAATGGATTGCAAAATCAGTCCATGAGTGCTACAGAAGCCCATGGAAATACTTCACAAAATTTGTGTGCAGTCCTGTGTGCTTCTGTATGTTGTCAGCATACCTCTCCTTCTCAACAGCTGTCCTCTCCAATTCCACATGGTTTCCAGAATTTGCAAATACTCATGCCGCTTCCTCTCCAAGGCCCTGAGCTAGGTAAATCAAGTAGAAACAGCTACAATGAATGATTTCTCTGAACTGAAGATAGAGAGAAGTCTTCCAGGCAAACAGACTCTTTTTTTTTTTTTTTTTTTTTCCATATCCTGAACTTATGTCAAGGTAAAACATGGGAAAACACCACAGACTATCTCTATTTCCTCTCTACTTCTTTACTGTGGCTTCCTTGAGAAGTAAATCGACATGTGCATATCAGCAGGTGTTTTAATTTCAGTGCAACTAGAATTTTGTGCAGCACTGAGACTGGGAGAACAAATTTCCTCTTGGATTTTCAGTAAGCAGAGAGACCAAAAAGACCGCTGCCTGAAATTTTGATTCCAAAGCACCATGTGAGAAGAGTAACTTTAGTACCCATTATCAATACTTCTATGGATTATTGGAAGAACACAACAGGTACTTAACTGGCATTTTAAATATAAACATTAAATTAAATCCCGTTGTCTCCGTTTCCTTTACTTTTCAGGCCAGGAGTTTGTGAGTGAAGAATTTATGTTTTGCTATGGTTCACCCACTGACTTGTGATTATTGACAATACTGTTAATTTTATGCATAAAACTTACAACATATTTAGTAATGGGTTCTCAGCGAACTTCCTATTTACATAATATTTGATTAATTGCAATTGTTTTAATTAAGGTCTATACAATGTGTCTAACTTGAACTTTTTTACTGTGTGTGCCTCTGTGTCTTCTAATATTTTTATTATGTGGCCAAGGTAAATGGGATAGAAATTAAAAGTGAGAATAAAATACCCACAAAAAATGTTCTACTTAAGCTCCCCTCCATTCAGCTATCTTTGTATTTACCTTCTGGAAATATGCCTTGAGTTTTTATGAATTTTAGTGAAAATGTTTTCTTAACAGAAAACCACTTGGAGAAGCCACACACAGTGATGATTCAGACAAGGGCTCAAACTCATTCTAAACGTGTTGTGTCCTGCAAGGAATGGCCTGTCTCCTCTCTCCCTGGTCTCCACCTGGCTTCCTTTCCACAGCAATAGTATGAGCAGCACTGAGTGTGGCTGCTCAGTCATAGATGCAATCTGACTGGACATATTGTTATTATTTGTATTGTATTGTATTGTATTTTACTTTACTCTTTGTTTTTCTTTTTTTCTTTCTTTTTTTTTTGGGGGGGGAGGAAGGTAGGGGATCTTTCATCAGCAACATAGATTTAGGTCAGCACAAGCTGTTTTACTCAAAAATATTCTTATGGGCAAAAAGGAACATGCTGTATATGTAAAGTTAAAGATTTAGTGTTTTTCTAATTATGTTTAGCATTTTAATAAAATATACAGGAACTTTATTGTCATTAGTTCAGTTCCAATAATTGCAACAGTCATATAATTCCAGAGGCTTCACTGTCTTACCGAAGTATTTACCCCTTTCCTCTGGTTTTGAGCTAACTCTTTGTCAAGTAGAAAGCTGGGGCTGATACAACAAGTCACCAGCCTTCCAGGCTCTCCAGCAAGAGTTCATTGCTTGTGGTGGCACTCTGGTTATTTTTATATCCTCATAGCAAAGTCTGCTTAATTTTCATTAGTCCCCAGCTAAAACTTGAGAGCTTTCTCCATCCCTTACTAACAGAACAGGCTACTGGTTGTTACACAGTGACTTACTGTTTGTTAGATTTTAACTACGTATGATATCCACAGAGTAAAGCTGAAAAAGGTTAAGCACTTGACTTGATGCTTAGACAGTTGTTATCACAGAGTACAAGAACTCATGCCAGGAAAAACTCAGATAAGTCCTGAGAATCTGCACTGTCAGGTTAATACAATTTCTGTGGACTTTTAATAGTAACAGCTAGAATCTTATTTATCAGGATAGAAAACTGATGTTGAAATCACATCCTAAATCTAAGATAACACTAAAGATATCCTTAGAGGAAAGAAAAAATTATTCTGAAATGCACACATCTACACAACATTCTAGATAATAGTTAATTAGGAGAAATTGAGCAGTTTATCCTGTCACAGCTAACCCATAATATTGCTTTAAATATTTTCAATCAAAAATGCATAAAACAGAATTAGTCATTAGTAAACAAATAAAAAAACATCAGAAGAAATAGCATGCTGTAGTAGGCAGCACGCTAAATAGGATAAAGAAGCCATCTAAGAAAAAAAAAAAAAGTGCTTTGAAGACATTGGATAAATTAGAAGTGAAAGAGAATTTTTTATCCCTTATTGCAGTTACGAGCAAAGTTTATTAATTTTATTATAGTCAAGATAAGTCATTGCCATCTTTAGCTCTGGAGAAACTTGCACTTATTACAGTCTTTGCAACTATCGTTGCAGAAATAAGTAGTCTGCTTGGAGAGGACTTTTCAACATTTAGGGATTCAACCGAGAAGCCAATACCTTATTATTCATGACAAAGTAATATTTTGTGTATGTATCTATTTTTGTATGTACATATTTCCCTCCGTAGAGACATGGAAAGCTGTCTGGACACAGTCTTGAGCAAATTGCTCTATGTGACCCTGCTTGAGCAAGGGTCACATAGGGACCAGATGAACTCCAGAGGTTCCTATCAAACTCAACCATTCTGCAATTCTGTGAACACGATTATGCCAAAAAATCAAGGTAACACTTTTTGTCTCAAACACTAGTTCCATTTGAGGTCAACAATATCATTAATCTATATTGTGAGGCTGGTGTTATAACGAACAGAATTGCATGTTACTGCATTATAGCATTCCCTCAAGGAACAGGGGTGAAGAAGATGGTCTGAATGCGGCGAGCAGTGGGAAGACTAAATAAATGTGTCAGAGACTGAAATTATTAAGTTTTATAGTTGCCACTATCTGTGTTTATTAGAATGCATAGCCATCTGATTTATCATTTGCTTGCATACATGATTTATGCAGTAGTCCCATTTTCCTGAAGACGTTCACTTGTGTTTTTCCAGCAACAAGTTTCTTTGCTCACCTGAAGACTTTTTAAAGCACTGATCTTCAGGCTTATGTCTAAAGTCATTGGTCATTATCCATTTATCTAGCAATAGCTACACATGTGCTAAACATTCTGACAAATGACCAGATAAGATAACCAAACTTCTAATACTTTACAAGAATGTTTAATGTCTGAAAATCCCCTACTTTGGATAAATGAAATCTTCTTTCAATTTCAATTAAGTGAGGTTGGAGAAATATTGAGGGTGGGATCAAAAGAAAAGTTGAGTATACACATTTCATTTGCAGCAACTTCCATGACACTTTTTATCATGACTTAAACTTCCAGACATTAATAAAATATATTCATTTAGAATCTATCTCTTCTGAATATGATCTTTATAGACAAAGATTTATGGAATTTAATATATTTTAAAGTTATCCCATAAAAAGTGATCCATCTTTCTAAAAAATATTTATGTAAAAATTAAAGTTAGATAAAAACTTTGCTATATTTTCAGTCCAGAGTCCTCTCTGCCTCGTTTTACAAAATCAGTCTATTTCTATGGACCAAAACAATCTCAGGGGAACCTCTGAACTATATTTCTAATAAAAACATTAGTAAAAGAGAAAGAATTCAAGCAGCAATCAAAGAACAACTACATAGTCATTAATAGAGTAGCTACTGGTGAAAATTAAATCTTTGCTTAACCAGGACTTTTAAAATCTATTAGACTGTTCAAAACAGTAAACAGATATTTTTATGAGACATAAGCTTATTGTCAGCTTGTCACCTGAATTTCTGTGATGCAGGAATACAAGTAATTTTGTCACGTGCTATATTCTCTTTGAGCAAGGAAGAAGAGGAATTCTGATGAAGGAAACTGCAACTATGGCAACATCTCTGCCCATTTAGAGCATCATACTTTTTTAGGTTCTTAAGAAACTTAACACAGCCAGGAAAGTACTGTGGCATGTCATGGGATCTCTTGAGTGTCAAGCAACCATGCACTGGCAAGGTAATCTCTTTCACATAAGCTTCATTTGTAGCTTCCACATCTGAGTTCCCGAAACACATTTGACAGCAATTTGACCTCCTCAACCTTCATATTCAATATCTGAGCACATGGCATTAATAACGTCAGTGTTAATCCCTGTAATTTGTGATCCTCTTTGACTTTAGATGCTAAATTTATCCCTACATTCCTTGGAAACTAGCCACCCTTCCGTTAATTAGAAATTCATCCCAAACAGCGACCAGTAGGAGGCAGCAAATGCCCGGAGACCCTGAAAGGCTCGAAGTTTTCTACGGGCGGCAGATTTGAATTAGAATTGCAAGTTCCTTCCGCCACTTGGAAGTCTTCTAAAATCTCCTGTTTCTGGGTGGAAACGATTCTGATGTCTTTTGGAAAAGGCTTTAATTCTGTCCTGTCAAAGCCCTTAAGGAAGAGCGGAGTTGCTTTGGACATTTGGAGTCACCTTTTCCTAGAAAAGGGAACAGGTGGGATGCTTTCTCCTGCATTGTGAGAGCTCTCAGATTTTATTTGTCTCTCTCTCTCTTTTTTTCTTTTTTCTTTTTTTTTTTTTTTTCTGTCAATTCTCCATGCTCTAAGATGACAAAACAGAAGACTGGGCTGAAGGCAGTCACCTGTTAAATACTTCGTTTCCATTGAAAAGTCACAGTAGGCTGCCAGCATGATTTCCCTTCTATATCGGAAACTGCAGTGTAGAAGCACAGAATGAGAAGTGAAGAGGGCAGAAAGCTGCCAGACCTCTAGCTTTCTGTGCACTGGTGGAAAAAAAACAATTCTCTTCTGGTCACCTAAGTAAGCTTGTAATGTCTCTACCATGGAACTTGATAATGTAATTTAAGCTTGAGATGGTTTGATTAACAGGTACATACAGGAGAAACTTTATTCATTCTCTGACTAGTGACCTAGTGCTGTTCTCAGCCTCTAGGTAAAGCAAACTGATAAGTACAAGGCAAAGCAGCATGACTGAGCATGACTGTACACAACTGTTTAAAGCCTTTCTTCATTCTATTACTCTCAGAAATTATTTCTGGATAATGCAAATATAAAAGCATCTTTTTTTTTTTTTTTTTTTTTTTTTTTTTTTGCCCTCCAGGGAATACCCAAAAAACACTGAGTAAGTAGTGGCCTAGCAATACACTGACAATAAAGCTAAATTCAAAGCTTGATTTCTTAGGCTGACAGGGTCACCATTTTCCTGTTATCTCATTTCCCAAGAGTTTTTCTGGCTCAGAAAAGGCTTTAAATTAAAGGTTTTTATCTGAAAACATGTGCTGCTCATTAGCTCTGCTACAGACACACCTGTGCTGTTCTACAGTTTTTAATATGTCCTTGTCCAGACCAGCCCCCTGGAAAGCACTATATTTGCTGTTGCTGGGATGGCTGAAGGCTTTCTTTGCTGTTATTGGTACTTCACAGCTTTGGTTAAGAAAACTAGTTGGAAGGAGGGTAGTTTAAGGAGGCTAAAGGGGTCTGACTTGATAAGTACAAGAAAAGGTCTGTTGAACTAAAAGTTAGGAAAAATGATATGTTTGTGACTAAGTTAATGTTCAAGAACAGCTGTTCTTTTTAAAAAGCTATTTTCTGTGGGAACTTTGCATAAATTTAACTAGGAGTCATTTATTTTTTTCTTAAATTGCCCGGATTGAAGAGAGTACTAAGAGTCATTTATTTTTTCTTAAATTGCCTGGATTGTAGAGGGTAGATTGAATACATCTGCATTTTTTAGCTGGGCTTTTTGGCTTGAAATAGAGGTGCCTAATAATTTAGGCTTGCCTATGATCTGTTTATTCATGCTTTAAAAGCAGGTAGGTGTATTCATCTCTTCTGTCTTCAGTTTTCAAGTGTGAAGCCTGGGTATCCATGCTATACAGTCAACAGGCAAGCAGTTCTAGATGTTGACTTATCCTGTCCTGAGGAAGATGCCTGAGTCTGTCAGTTCTTGACTATGTGAAGTCTAGGTGATTAATGTGAGTGATATTCCTTACTTACTGACAATGAGGTCTGATGAACCTGGTATAAGACAGCTATATGCCACCTAGAACTGAAGAACTGAAATTAGCTGTAACAGGAACCAAGAGGAGAAATACTGCTTGTAGCTGGTGAAAGGATCAAGTGAATGACATCTTGGTCTTGTCCCTGTTCAATGAGGTAGTAGCGTGCTTGATTTTACTCCTCTCTTTTTAGACACGGTCCCTTTTAGAGAAATTTGGGAGGGAGGGAGAAGGAAGGATATTTTGATATAGAACTGTCTTTGGCTATTCTTTTTGAAGAATAAAATTACTTCTTTAATAACATCAATAAATGAAGGTTTCATGTTTTAGTTTTGCCTGCTGTTCAGCATCAGTGCTTAGTTTGTTCTGAATTATCATTATGCTATATTTATCTACCATTTTGTATGAACCCTCTTTTTGTGGGACTGGGGGAAAACACTTCAAATTAATAAAGTTCTTTTTATTTCTTGAAACACTTACAGAATATTTAAAAGTAAATTTTCTAAGACATTTAGGAAAAAATTTATCATCAGAAAAACTTGCTATCAGGACGGAACTCTTAGTGCTTGCAGGGTCTGTGGAAATAAGTGGCATGTGAAGTTTAGGATTGGAATAATAAAACCAGTGCTTCCAGTGAGAGGCTCTGCCATAAGGTCAGATATTAATCATTTAAGAACCCAAAGAGAAGATGTCTATAAGAATCAGACATGATCAGTTTCAGTGCAGTTACTTTACTGTACAGAAAGCCTGTTGGAATAATAAAGCTGGTCTTCATGTAATGGCAGGGTAGTTGCAAGGGCTGGAGGTAATACTGTTCAAAGAAACTGGAAGGAGTGCCAAGGGACAGTGTTCTCTGAAGTTATGAGTATTTAACTGAGAATATTTACTGTAAAAAATCTGGTTCTAGATGTCTGAAATCCTACATATCTTACTTTTCCTCAGTTCCATGTCTGTAGGAGGACATGAATAATTTTGCTTTGATCAAGTTTTCAGAGTTAATGTTATTGTTTGTGAAGCACTTGGATGCTGGAATAATGAGAGCTATAGAAAAACCTATTAAGGGAATTAATTATTCTGTCTTCATAGCAGAGTCTGAACAGGAGATAGTAAATAAATTTTGAGATCAAGTAATGAGCGATGAGTAGGAAACAAAATATTGAGTAGTCAACCAGGAAGCAATCACTATCCATTCTGAGTTTCTCATTTAAGCAAGGATCTTGTGGAAAATAAGTTCATAATTTAAAATAGTCATAATACGTGTAGAGAAAGGAACCAAATTAGGACTGAAAGATGTCTGGCATTTTTGAAGTTCTGAAAACCTCTTTTTATGATCCTAATGTCCCATATGAGTGTGTGTGTGTGTGTTATCATATTATCAATATGATACTTGATTTCTGCATTTCTCTAATGTGCTGCAGTGGGAAAATAAAATTCCAAAAAATGTGTTAAAAAGAGTTGGGGCCGGGTGGGGGGTGAGGAGAAGGTAAAGATACAGCACATGACTTGAGATGCAGATCTGTTTACATTAACTAAATAATTTTGGCAAAAGTATACCCTCTTCACTACAGTTTCATATTGCCCTGCTACATAGCTCTTGGATCTGAAAGCAGTCAAGAGAGCATAGTTTGACAGAGTGAAACAATGCTGTGACAACAACGAGATCAGGAGCCTTTGTTCAAACTCATGGAAAGTGACTGATTGATAGGTAACATGGGTAATCTGCTGCTGGGAGCTCACTCACATCTGTTTGTGGCAACAAAAACACAACTGTTAAGCTCCAGTTAGGGTAGTGGCTCTTTGGCAAGGCTTTTTTTTTGTAATGGTGTAACAGCCTTTGAAGTATTTAAGATAGAATATTAAATTCACACTGAAATGCACATGTATTCAAATCTTTCTCATGTCAAATGCTCTCATAAACATGCATATTGGTTTCTATAATTGACCTTATTATAGGAAATGCATGGAACCAAAATTTAACTAGAGACCTTTGCTCTACCTCTATAGCTCTGTGCAAAGAGTTGCTTTGGGTTCTACATGTTATTACTATCCTTAATCTAATTATAACTCACAGATACATTATTTTCAGATATGTAGAAACAGAACAGAAGAATGAAGAGTTATTTAAAATAAGTGTTTCCATTTCTTCTCGTCTTTTCCTCAGTGTGCTGGTTTTGTACCTGTTCACCCTCCTTGTTACTGTGAAAACTTCCAGAACAACTTGTACAATGGTTCGACTTTGTGACATTCAGCCTGCATATCTTCATACACAGGCTTCAATGCAAGAAACAAGCTGTGTTGGAAAGAAAGCCTGAGACAGCTCTGTGCCACAGCATGGCTTTAGATAGCTTTGCAAGTAGGTTAGGTGTAGATCTGTGTGTTTTGCCAAGACTGCCACCAGGTACTCTGTCTTGCAGAGATGGTGTTGTAGTTCAGGCAACTTGGCTGAATGATATTTTTAAAGGGTCTGATGTCATGAGCAGCAAAATCAAGGGTACCTGTGGTGCTCAAGTTCTAGCTGCTTGTAGATCTGTTGGTCATGCATCAGTGGAGCACAGATGATTTATGAGCAGAAGTGTAGGTAGAGTGGGACCTGGCAAACACTGTTCTTGAGCCTTCCTCTATGCCTATAGTCTATCTAACTGTACTGGTGTTGCATTGGGACTGAACAGGAAAAAATAATATGAAGAAGTGTATAACTTATGTAATTTGTATAATCCAAATAGGTTGGAGATGAGAGGGTTTGAATTATAAAAACATGTTACTGAGGTGGATCTATCTGTGAACCTTCATCCGCTCTTCCCTTTATGCAGATGTTACTTTTCTGTACATACTGCTGGAAGCTCCTGAGTATCCAGTCTCTGTCCTATTCCCTGGCATTCAGGAGTGCTCCTAGCCTTGGTTCCCAATGAGGAGTTTTCAGTAATGCCTTTAGATTAAATGTATAATTCTTCTGCAGTAACTACACACCTGAAAATGTTACTGAGACTATAAAATGAAATATTAGAGCAATATGAAGAGAGAGACATATTTTATTTCAATGAATCATTTAATTGGGTATTTGTCCAGACATGATTTATCAGGAAAACTAGAATTTTTCAAGTAGCTTAAGTGTTATTTCCCATTTTATTCTTTGGGCAGGGGAATGAAATGAATTTGGGAAACTAACTGGTCGCTAAATCTCTTGCTTTTGCTTCTTGAAGTACCTAATCATTTCTCATCTGCCCTTTCAAAAATACATCTGATGCTCACTTTAACTATTATTCTGCTTCCTGCAGCTGTCTGAAATGGCAAATCATCTTTTCTTGTTAATTTTCATGTATGCCTCGCACAAAATGGAAGCATGTGATGTCTGAGAAACCTTTTTGTCTTTATAATGAGTCTTTCTGTGTCTTCAACTGCTCCAACTCACTGAATTCTAAATTTCTGAAACTGTGTTGACATTAGTAGTGCAACAGACTCTGAAGGCTATTATAGGCAGGCAGGTTGGTGTGTGGTTTTTTTTTTTTTTTTTTCTTCTTCATAGAATCATAGAATGGTATGGGTTGGAAGGGACCTTAAGGCTTAAGGATCATCATTCCAACCTCATTGCCATGTTCAGGGATGCCTCCCACTAGACCAGGTTGCTCAAGGCCCCATCCAACCTGGCCTTTAACACTTCTAGGGATGGGGTATCACAACTTGTCTGGGAGACCTGTTCCAGTGCCTTACCAACATCATAGTAAAGATTTTCTTTCTAACGTGTAATCTAAATCTATCCTCTTAACTTAAAGCCATTACCCCTTGTCCTGTCACTACATTCCCTGACAAAAAGTCCCTCTCCAGGCTCCCCTTAGGTACTGGAAAGCTGCTATAAGGTCTCCCTGGAGCCTTCTCCAGGCTGAACAACTCCAACTCCCTCAGCCTGTCTTCATAGGGAAGGTGCTCCAAAACTCTGATCATCTTCATGTCCCAGTTCTATGAGGTCCATGCCCTTCTTATGCTTGGGGTTTCAGAGCCAAATACAGCACTCCAGGTGGGAGTCTCACAACAGAAGAGTAGAGAGGAAGAATTGCCTCCCTTTACCTGCTGGTCATGCTTCTTTTGATTCAGCCCAGGATATGACTGTCTTTCTGGGCTGCAGATGCAGATTGCTGCATCAACCAGCACCTCCAAGTCTTTCTCCTTGGGGTTGCTCTTAATCCATTCTATACCCAGCCTACATTCATATTTGGGATTGCCCTGACATACATGCAGGACCTTGCACTTGGCCTTGATGAGCTTCATGCAGTTTAAACATGCCCTCCACTCAAGCCTGTCAGGTCCCTCTGGATGGCATCCTTTCCCTCCTGTATGTCAACTGCACCACATCGCTTGATGTTGTCAGCAAACTTGCTGCAGGTGCACTTGATCCCATTGTCCATGTCACTGACAAAGACGTTAAATGATGCTGGTCCCAATACCCACCCCTAAGGAGCACCACTAGTCACTGGTCTCCACTTGGACACTGAGCCATTAACCATAACTCTTATCCACTGAGAGATCTATCTGTCAGATCCATGTCTCTCCAATTCATAGACAAGGATGTCATGTGGAACAGTGTCAAATGCTTTACACATCTCAAGTCTTCAAAACCACAAGTAAATTTCAAGACTCAGGCTGAGACCTATTCAGAAGACTGGTTTTCAGATGGGACTTCTTGTGCTTCCACTGAAAATCCAAGCAATATCAGCTGAACACCAGCTCATTTTAAAATAGTTTTCATAAAGCAAGATTATGTAAAATCTTCAAATGATATGCTCCCAGTTTCAGACATTTGGTGTATACATAGCTTAAAGTGGCCAGATAACAGTCACTTAATGGTTTGCGGATTTTTAATTTTATGTGCCTTAAAAGAAATAGAGACAAAGAGCCATAAAGCTGTGTACCTAGCTGAAGGAGGAAAAGACTGGCATGGGAGCATTGTGAATGCATTCATTCTGCATGTTTATACTGCTGTTGAGAGAAACGGGACTTTGAGTATGTGTCTGTAAATAAATGAATTACTCTGAAAATAACCCTGCTAATTTTTTTCCACAATTTCCAATCCACATGGAACCAACCCAAAAACCTAACATTTTCACAGCAAAGGGTAATTACTAGAAATAAACAATTTGCAAAAGAACAGTAAAGTTGCTAAGCCAAGCAGTAAACGGGCAGGAAATTCTAAAAAATGATGTTGCATTATGCAAATAACCATAATTCTCTACTGTTATGTGTATACATTATGATACAATCTATAATAATATCAGAGCTAGTGTTTTGTTCTTTTTATTTTTCTGTTGGATAGATTTTTATTTTCTGCACAGATGTGCAGAGATGCCAAAGACTATCAGCTGCACACTTGAACAGACTTTTTTCTAAAGTTATGAAAAAAGTTGCACCCATTTTCATTCTTAGACATGACTGACTGATTTTTGGCTTAAGGTTCCTAAAATACCTTGTCTGAGGCACATTGCCAACATGGAAAACTTCACCAGAACAATAGAAACATTAGCACAGTTAAAAGGCAACTGAAACTGTATATGAGTGTTGTCTACTGGACCTTGTTATGACACAAATAACATACTATCTATATTTGTTGGAGAAAGAAATGTAGATGCTGGCACCATAATGAAACTAATTGTAGAAGCCAAAAGTAGTGCAATAAGTAGTTTAAAATGGGATTAAAAACAACCAGTAATAAAAAGCAGATTATTCTAGTGAAGATTTTAAGTGATATTTCCTATCTAGTTTCATTGATATAGCAATTTATCTGTAGATAAGATTATCCTAATTATGGGTATATACAGAATTCCTGGTTTCTTCTTCAGGTGTTCTGCTCTAAGAAGCTGCACTCCTTTTCTTTAGTTACATGTAGTTTTCTAAACTTAAATTCAAATCAATAGTGGTTTCAGCTCAAATATCCTTCCTGGACATCCAAATGAGATTAGCGAAGCATGGTATTTTATATGAAAACAACAAAGCAACTGAAATATGGAATTGAAATAAGAAGATGCCAGAAAATCCTGTAGCTAAGAAACAACCTATTACTATTTTCTTGATTAAGAGTTCCCTACCCTTTTGGATTACTGAATATACTTAGAGCTGAGGAAGAAAATAATTTTAATCTGATTTCAAATACAAACTTTAATTCTAAATATACTATGTAATCCATCATTGTTTGCACTTATATACATGAGAGAAAGAGGAGAGCTTGGAACGTGTAGTGTCAGCTGCTGCTTGCTGGATAGCAAAGGAGGATATATAGCATGTGTTGTCTCAGTTTTTCCTAGCCAAGGCCTTTTTCCTTTCCTAGAGCACTGAAGATTCTAGCATATTCAAAGCTCTTCCCTTGCCAGTGGTGTGAATATCCATTATGTCAACATAACTAAGTTTTTGGAACAGCTTTTATAAGATGGAACTTTGAGTCTGCCTCTGTTAGTTTTGAATCTTTTTTTTTTTTTTTCTCCTCCGTTTATGCACCCAGTTGGACTTTTCCTTCTGTTAGGAAAATATTTTTTTTTTTTTCTTCCTATTATTATTTCCCTAATCCAAAGGTAAAATGATATACTATTCTGTATGTTAAGATGATATTTGCAGGGTTTTTGTTTTTTCTTCTTTTCTTCTTTCTCTGCTCAATAAAACCTTGACTTTGAAAACCAAACTCATATTCCAAATACCAGATGTCAAACAAAAACCACAGGAGACTTCGGCTCTACAGGAGTCATTGAAGAAACTGATTGAATTGTGGAGGGCACTTGTTTTGTTTTTTGTTGTTGTTTGTTTGTTTGAAAGGGTTTTGCAGGATTCTTCAGTTATTTTAAGAGCTGTAACATCTTGAGGTTGGGTTGAAGACCATCTTTAAAGGATGAAACTTAAAATTATCAGAACTCATGTTTATGAAAGTTACTTTGATACCAGGATATTACTCATGCTTCAGCAACAGAAGAGATTAGACGTGGCTAACCTTTTGGATATACTGTATAGGCTGGACTTGACTTTTAGCTTTGCTGATGTTTTATTTTTCAGTCCCTGAGCATTTTGGTGCCAGGGACTTGGGGCAGGCAATGGCTACTGCTTCAGTGGAGATTGATTTGACTCACAGGAATACCCTCTCCTGCTGTTTTATTTTCCTATTGGTTAGCTATTATTAAAGTTAACTAGGTAAGAATAGAAAACCAATAGGAAAACCTAGCTAGAAGTCAATTTTTCTTTGTCAGCTCAAATTCCTCTGGTTAGAGATTCAGACAGCAATTGTATGTCCCATACCCACTGCTATTTTTCCTTTGCCTGCTAATGAATCCCTGCAAAGAGGCAGTAGCAAATTAATTGATTTCCTGCATGTGTCCCAGGCTTTACTACTGAATTTAGAAGGAAAACATATAAAAAAGGATAGAGGGAAGGTTGGCTGTTTGCTTTTTTGGTTGTTTTGGATTATTTTTTGCTATATGTTTGATTTGTTGCAGGTTTAATTGCTCCTATTAGGTATTTCACTTTCAAATATACACATAGCATCTTTATTCAACTGAAGAGGGCAAAATGGGGGATGGTAGATATTCTTTAATTATTACCAAATATTCAAGGATAGGTCATTTGATAGCTGATAATGAAATTTTAATCACAGTAGTATGTAAGATTAAGATAAAATAATAAGCAGTAACATAAAATACATTGTGACTTTTTTATGTAATTACATCTTTGCAATAATTTACTTAGGATATAGTGTCCTGACACAAACATGCTTTGTTGATAGGATTTGTTTGCAGGCATGATCAAAATGGAAACAATGCTGTTGTCTTTTATGTCACTAGAATATGGCTTAGAGCACCAGATTGTGTTATGGCTTAATGAGAATGTAGTGTCAGCTGGTCAGAAAGGGAACAAAAAGTCTTGACTTGGGGGATTTTTGCCTTCCAGCTGTGTGCCTGATGAAGGCACAAAAACAAACAACAACAAAAACCAATATGTAGCGGATGCTTGTATGCTAATAGATGCTTGTCCTTCTGCTTAGCTGACCCACATCTTGTGCTCTATTCATTTCCCCTCTTCCCTGTTGAAATAAGACCTTCAATTTTAGGATGAGCTCTTTCCTAAAAGGGTATCTGGTAGCAACCTATGGACCACTGACAAATTCCATACTTGTAAGTACAGAATATTATATTTACAAGCATAGTATTATAATGTTATATATCATAATTTATTTATTAATAAAATATAGTATTATACTGTAATATATTATAGTATAATAATATAAGTGGCTTCCTGTTTAGAGAAAACTGCTTTTGTAGAATCTCTTCTAAGCTCTCTCATTCATTTAGTCTTTCATTCTCCAGGTAAAATTTGAAAATGCAGAGCAGCTATTGTTCTATTCTGCTTCAAAATGTTCCATTCAGACTCATTTCCATATTAGAATATGTTTATCAAAGGAGGTAATGCAGTTTGTGAGATACTGTGAATTTAAACATTTAGGATTTTATAAAGAGCTAATGTTACAGACCATACTTATAGGGATGTCTTAATTAAACCATATAATTTATCCTTTACATTACAAAACATATTTCTTTGTCCTTCTCACAAAGAAGGAAAATGAATGCATAGAAGTGTTCTAATTATACTGTAACTGAAAGAATTAATATAGGGACAAGATGAGTATGTTAATTGATATCTTTCAATCGTTCTGCCAATAACATAACAGATTTCCATAACCACACTGTCATTTTTTTCCTGCTTCTATAATTAATAAATAAATAAATAAAACTGAATG
The DNA here is from genome assembly GCF_040182565.1 of Anser cygnoides. Taxonomy (NCBI): domain Eukaryota; kingdom Metazoa; phylum Chordata; class Aves; order Anseriformes; family Anatidae; genus Anser; species Anser cygnoides. The sequence goes on from NC_089874.1 coordinate 80,794,591, forward strand.
AAGTAAAAGATGGCATTTACAGTTGCAGTTTGATGTCTTTAACATTCATGTCATAGCAACTGCTGTTCTGTTTGATTTAGTAGTTTTCACTTTCAGTGGAAAAAATGGTGGGAGACATGACCTCACTTAGAATGGAAAGGAATAGCAGAGAAACAGTCAAAGTGAGAAGAATAATGCAAGTTGTAGCAACCTACAATAGCCTTGTACAGGGGAAAAACCAAAGTGGTAAGTACAAAATATAGAAAGAAGATAAAGGTGGTTTTACAATGGTTTCTGGATACTGGCAACTGAGAAAATCAGGAGTGAGTAGTGCTCAGGAAATGAGGCCACAATGAACGGGGCAAAGACAAGGACTGTGATGGAATGGGAGAGAGGGCTTTCATTTCACCGTTCTTTTCTGCACTGGCTTTTTTAATAGCTTGTATGCAGGAACAAATGTTGGGAAGGGGTAGCAAATAGTAATGAAAAAAAAAAAGGGGGGGGGGGGAACATGGGGAAAAAAATAGATCGTTTGCATGAGTTTATTTTGTGCAGAAGATTTCTGGTTTAATTTCTGCTATAGTGCTCCATTTTTAGAGTGACAAGTTGTCTTCTTAGGGCTTTTGAGTGCAGATGCTGTGCAAGTTATTCCTGATATTCTGCAGTTGTGTGTCCAACAGTTATGCAGAGTCCTGATTTACCTCATAAGCGTCTTTCCAATAAAATCTATTTACTAAAGCAAAATTTAGTGTCAATTCCTTTTATTAAGTCAGGATGCAATGGAAAGATGCCCGTCTTTTAGAGTAAAACAAACAAACAAAACAACAACAACGACAACAAAAGAGATAATGTAATCAGTTCTGTTTTCATTTTGATTCTTTCTTGAAGTTTTAGAGCACTCAGGCTATTCAAATTGTCTTGCTTTATTTATTCCAGAAATGGCTGGTCTCAACAAGTAGAGATCATGAAACTTGTAGAAGCTATCATCATTCAATATTAGTAGCTCATAAAAGTGGGCATTTATAGTAATATACATATGTATAAGTATCTGTGTACTCTTTGGCTATTTAAAATTATTAGTTTTATGTTTGCCATGTGTTCTTACTGATTCACCTACAATTTGGCTTTTCACTCGTGTAAGCAGTGACAAATATAAAATGATCACTACTTTTAAAAATATATCTCTTTTTAAAGATATTTTTCTCAAAATAAACCCTTTTTTTTTTAAATTATTTTTCTGTAATGATTTTAAGTAAGTTAATAGAAGCACTACTTAATCTGATGGTTTGCTAAAAGCTTATTCTTAGTACTGAAGCCAGGCTTTTGTTGCAGAAAAGTTTTAACAAATTTGCTTCAAACAATTTTAATGATTTCTGAGTAGGTTTCTTTTCCTTTTTTAAGTCACCAAAGCAATGACATTAAATAGAAAATAGAAGAATAGAGTGGAGAGTACACTTGTTTCAAACTCATCAGTCGACTTTGAAATTTTTAATATTAATTAATTCCCCTCTATCTCCGCACTGTACTTCTATTTTAGCCAGCTCCCTCACAAGCTTTCTATAGAAAATTAGAACAGACTTCATCATATCTTCCTCAAACTTGATAAACTCTGTTCCAGGCTACTGAATTATTTCAGTATTTCCGAAAGCTACCTTTTGGAAATAATAGGCTAACTTAATCCATGGAGTTCTGGAGGCTAAAAACTATTTGTCTTTTTTGCTGAAAGAAAGCTGCAGGGCCTGACTTGTACTAATTATTGGATTTTCTGTAGGCATGTCTCTATGGTCAAATCACTACCTCACTGTACTGTTAAGCCAGTAAGTCTAGGCTGTGTTGAATTTCATTCTCCTGAAGAGCCTAAAAACAGAAAATTCTGTCCTCCTTAATGTATTTTTTTTTCTTCATTCTGGATGGTGTGCCATATAAAATGTTGGACTAAGATTGAAATGGATTCTTGGGTGCAGTAAGGAACATCTGAGCTTGACTAGCTTCTTGAATGCTCTCTCTGCTATAATTTGCAGCTAGTCCTTTCCCATAAAAATCACTGCTACAGAAGTTTTCAATGAATTGTAAGTAAATGGTTGCTGTAGTAGTAGACAAGCATTCACCCAGTCAGATACAACTGATGGATGACTGAACAAGCTGTTTCTTATTGCTACTGGGTTGTCAGTTGCCATTTCCAGCTGAGATGCTGTTTGTGGCTGCGTGATAATATGCACACTAAAGCAACAGGTAAGGATGCTCACAAGCTAAAGCTCTGGATCAGGCCCAGAAAAAAATGTGTTGTAGTGTGATTGTGTTGTTCTGTGTGATCTGATTACTGAAATAGCTAGACCTGCTCCAGATAACCTGTTGTGTGAATGTATACCTAAGCTGGTATGTACTAATAACCAGGGCTTTTGAGTTGACTTATGTGTTTTTCTCCAGTGTCTTTTAATACAGAACCTCAATGTGAACATCATGAGTTACAGGATGCTACGGCTATCTCAGTCAGCAGTCCAAGACAGTGGACTCAGTCCTCATAAACATTCAATACAAGGTGAGGTGGGCTGCTAAAGTCTTTATGCAAAATTTCATAGAATATCCTGAGTTGGAAGGGACCCAAAAGGATCATCGAGTCCAACTCCTGGCTCCACACAAGTCTACCCAAAAATTCAGACCATATGACTAATTGCACAGTCCAAACGCTTCTTGAATTCTGACAGGCTTGGTGCCATGACTATGTCCCTGGGGAGCCTGTTTCAGCGCGTAACAACCCTCTTGGTGAAGAACCTCTTCCTGATATCCAGCCTGAACCTCCCCGTCACAGCTTGACATCATTCCCTCGGGTCCTATTGCTGGTCACTAAAGAGAACAGGTTGGCACCTGCCCCTCCACTCCCCCTTGTGAGGAAGCTGCAGATTGCGATGAGGTCTCCCCTCAGCCTCTTCTTTTCCAGGCTGAACAGGCCCAGTGACCTCAGCCATTTCTTGTACATCTTCCCCTCTAGGCCCTTCACCATCTTTGTAGCCCTCCTCTGGACACTCTCCAATAGTGTAATGTCCTTTTTGTACTGTGGTGCCCAGAACTGCACACAGTACTCGAGGTGAGGCCGCACCAGCGCAGAGTAGAGCAGGACAATCACTTCCCTCGACCGACTAGCAATGACGTGCTTGATGCACCCCAGGGTACAGTTGGCCCTCCTGGCTGCCAGGGCACACTTCTAGCTCATATTCAACTTGCTAGCAACCACAACCCCCAGATCCCTCTCTGTGGGGCTGCTCTCCAACATCTCATCACCCACTCTGTACGTATAGTCAGCGTTGCCCCATCCCAGGTACAGGACCCGGCACTTGCTCTTGTTAAACTTCATGCGGTTGTTGATTGCTCAGCTCTCCGATCTGTCCAGATCTCTCTGCAAGGCCTTTCCACCCTCATCTGAGTCCACAACTCCTCCAAGTCATCAGCAAATTTGCTCAAAACACTTTCTAGTCCTACGTCAAAATCATTTATAAAAACATTGAAGAGGACTGGCCCTAAAATGGAGCCTTGGGGGACCCCACCAGTGACCTTCTGCCATCCTGATGCAGCTCCATTTACCACAACCCTTTGAGCCCTGCCCATCAGCCAATTACTCACCCATCGTATTATGGTTTTGTTTAGCTGTATGCTGGACATTTTGTCCAGTAGGATCCTATGGGAAACCATGTCAAAAGCTTTACTGAAATCCAAAAAGATCACATCAGCTGGTTTCCCTTAATCGACTAGTTGGGTGATCTTATCATAAAAGGAAATCAAGTTAGTCAAACAGGACCTACTCCTCGTGAACCCATGTTCGCTGGAACCAATGACTGCATTGTCCCCCAGGTGCGCTTCAATAACTTCAAGGATCATCTTCTCCATAATTTTACCAGGAACTGACGTGAGACTGACAGGCCTGTAGTTGCCAGGGTCTTCTTTCTTGCCCTTCCTAAAAATTGGTACAACATTTGCCAGCTTCCAGTCTACTGGGACCTCTCCAGATTCCCAAGATCGTTGAAAAACAGTTGAGAGAGGTCCCACGATGATGTCAGCCAGTTCTCTAAGCACCCTGGGATGAATTCCATCCGGACCCATGGACTTGTATGGATCCAGGTGGAGCAGCAAATCCTGCACACCTTCCGGGTCGGTTGGGAGTTTATCATTCCCACAGTCACGGTCCTCCAGCTCAGGGTACCCGGGGTCCCGAAGCCCATCATCAGCATTGAAGACAAAGGCAAACAAGGCATTAAACGTCTCTGCTTTGCCTATGTTCTTGTCTGTGAGGTGACCTTCCCCATCAAGTAGCAGACCTATGTTTTCTTTGGTTCTCCTTTTTCAGTTCACATATTAAAAAAAAAAAAAAAAAAAAAAACTTTTTATTGTCACCCACAGACCTGGCCAGCTTCAATTCTAATTGGGCTTTGGCCACACGAATTTTCTCCTTACAAACACAAACAGCATCCCTGTATTCCTTCCATGTTGCCTGACCCATCTTCCAACAGCCATACACTTTCTTTTTCTGCCTAAGCTCCAGCAGAAGATCCCTGGTCAGCCAGGCCGGCCTTCTGCCCTGCCTGCCTGGCTTCCGATATTTTGGAATTGCCTGATCCTGTGCTTTTAGGAGGCAGTGCTTAAAGATTGACCAGCACTAATGGAAGCCAATGCCTTCAAAAGCAGTTTCCCAGGGAACCTTGCTAACTAACAAACCTGAGCAGCCTGAAGTCTGCTCTCCCCGTACCCAGGGCTGAAGTTTTGGTGGCGGTTTTCCTTCTGTCACCAAAAATTTTAAACTCAATTGCCTTATGGTCACTAAGACCAAGACGGCCGCCAATTGCCATGTCCCCCACAAGCCTTCTCTGTTCTCCAGCAACAGATCTAGGAGGGCACCTTTCCTAGTTGGCTCCCTTAGCACCTGCACCAAGAAGTTATTATCGAGGTGCTTTAGGAACCTCCTGAACATGCTCGTGTTGGCCGTGTGGTAATCCCAGTTGATGTCTGGCAAGTTGAATTCCCCCATAAGGACAAGGGCAGTTGATCTCAAGGTATCTCTTAGTTCCTCAAAGAATAATTAATCGGTGTCGTCATCCTGGCCGAGTGGTCTGTAATAGACTCCCACAACAACATCCCCTTTGTTTGTTCGTCCACTAATCCTTACTCTGAGGCTCTCAACTTTGCCATCACCATCTTCAAGTTCCACACAGTCCAGCCCCTCCTTCACGTACATTGCAACCCCCCCACCTCGCCTGCCCTGCCTGTCCCTCCTGAGGAGCCCGTAACCGTCTATTGCAACACACCAGTCACAGGACTCACCCCACCAGGCTTTGCTTATGCCAATGATGTTGTAGCTGTGGGACTGGGCCAAGACTTCTAGCTCATCCATTTTATTCCTCATACTGCGTGCGTTTGTGTAGAAGCACTTCAAATGCACCTCGTTGCATGCAGCACGTTGTGGAGCAGACCGAAGAACCACACTAACACACAGTCTCTCTGATTCTAGCATGCCATCCCTTAGCTTATCACCGGCAGGCCTGGTTTTATCCCTTTCCCTCTTTGGCTCTAGTTTAAAGCCCTATCTATCAGCCCCACTAACTCCTGGGCAAAAATCCTTTTCCCCCTCTGAGAGAGGCACATCCCATCTGGTGCCAGCAGCCCCAGTGTCGCGTAGACCTTCCCATGAACAACAAACCCGAAGTTCTGCCGGTTGCACCAGTCCCGAAGCCACATATTGATGAGTCTGCTTGTCAACATTGATCCCTCCTATCGGAAGGACAAAGGCAAACACAGCCTGTGCCCCTGATCCTTTAACCAGTTGCCCCAAAGTCTTAAAGTCCCTTTTGATCGCTCTCGGACTTCTCCTTGCTACTTCGTCATTACCAGCCTGAAAAAACAGTAGTGGGTAGTAGTCAGTGGGTCGTACCAGGCAAGTGACTTTCTTGGCAATGTCTCTTACCCGAGCCCCAGGGAGGCAGCGGACTTCCCTGTGGGTTGGGTCCAGACAGAATATCTGTCCCCTTCAGAAGGGAGTCCTCCATGATGATAAGTCTTCTTTCTTTCTTGACAGAAGATGTAGCAGTGCGGGGGTAGATTGCCTTGCCTTAGGCACCCCTTCCAACTGGGATGGGCTTTCGTCTACATCGTTATTTTGACTGTCATGTTCTAGAGCCTTATACCTGTCATGTAAGGGTAGATGGGAAGGTGAGGTGGGCAGGGAGATGGCTTGCCTACCACCCCGAGCAGAAACCTGCTTCCATTCCCCCCCTTGGCCTAGGTCCCCTCCTACTGCCTGGCAGGATGGGGGAACTTTTGTCTTCTGTGTAGCAGGAGACATTTGTGTTGTGGCAGGTTCGTGAGTTTGTCTCAGGGAGGGTAGAGTATGCTTCCACCAGTCAATTTCCCTCTCTGACTCCCCGATGCTCCTCAGCCTATTCAACTCCTCCAGAAGCTCCGCCACCAGGCTGAGCAATTCTTCAACCTGGGCACACCTCCCACAGGCATACCCACAGCTGCTGCTGTCAGACACCCACAGAAGACTCGGGCACACCCTGCAGACCAGGACCTGGACATCCATGTGTTTCCCTGAGACCTCCGTCTGGGTAGACACATTGGTGACTGTGGCTGGAGAGGCCGCAAGAGATGCGGAGGCCATGGTTTTCTGCCTGGTGGATAACATGGCCAGGCTCTTCACGAGCAGGTTACAACCACCATTGGGAAAGACCATTCGAAACAAGTGGCAAGGGGCCCTCCCTGCTCACCCTCCCTGCGTGCACTGCCGCGCAAACTGACATGCCATGCCCTGTTCATCATGCTCCTGGTCACTTGCACTCCCTAGGGGCTGCCTCTGAACGGCCGGGGAGGGGGCGCTTCTGGCTCCGCCCATGCCTCGTCAGCCTCCCTCGTGAGGGCTGCCGGGCTCTGGCGGCTCCCTCAGCTGCCTCGAGTGGCCTCGATGCCAAAAAAAAGCCCTGCCCACCTCGATGCCCTGCTCCGCTGCAGAACGCATCTGCCATGGAGCCGATTGCCTTGGCAAGTGTCCTCATAAATATTCAATACAAGGTGAGGAGGGCCGCTCAAGTCTTTATGCAAAATTTCTTCTGTCTGGATATTCAGCTATGGTTAAAGTTCATAAAGCTGATCTTCCAAGACTTAAAGAAGAGAACCAAGTCTGCAGTTTTTAGCATTGAAACCTTGACGTGGTCCAGGGAGAAGCACTGTCATGATTTTGGCCAGGATACAGTTAACTTTCTTTATAGGGACTTACATAATGCTGTGTTTAGGGTTTTTGATGAAAACGGTGATAACACACCAATGTTTTTATTTGCTGCAGAGCAGTGCTTACACAGAGCCAAAACATTTCAGCTCCTCGTGCTGCCCTGCCAGTGTGGAGGCTGGGGGCGCACCAGGAGCTGGGAAGGGACACAGCCAGGACAGCTGCCCCAGGCTGGCCAAAGGGACATCCCACACCTTATTGAGTCATGCACAGCAAGAAAATGACAAGGAAAGGTCTGTGTGTGTGTGTTGGGGGGGTGGAGTGGGGAAAGAGGGAAGGGAGGGTTCTTTTGAGTGACAGTGATGGTGTTTGTCTTCCCAAGAAACTGCTATGTGTGGTGAGCCACACTTTCCTGCGTGTGGCTGAACATGGAAGTGTGCCTGCCAAAGGGAAGTAGCAAGTCAATTCCTTGTTTTGCTTTGCTTGTGCATGAGGTTTTTGCTTTACCTAGTAAACCATCTTTATCTCAACCCCTGAGTTCTCACACTTTTACCTTTCCAACTGAGTGAGCAAGCAGCTCTGTGGTGCTGACCTGCCTGCCAGGTTAAACCACAACAAGCACATTTTATTACCTTCTTTAATCTTGTTTTCTTTATTCTTTACACTCTTCCATATTGTTAATTCACCTTAACTCACCTATTGTTAATTATCTTAGAATAATCATAATCACCCAATCAAAAGAGAAACTAAAAGGTATTAGTCCACAAAAATTAAAGAAAATAATAAAAATACCTCAGGATGCAGGCAGGAGTCCCCCAGCAGAGTAGGAGACTTAGCCAGTTTGTTACAACGTGCAGCATGTATATTGACTGATCCAAGGGGCAGGTTCTGTGTTTCTAACATAGTGCAAGAATCGCCTGGTAGTGAATGAACAAGTTTGTGATCTTTAGTTGGGGATGTGCTGAATTTAAGCAACCTAAGTAAACAGAAAAGCTGCAGGGTAGTCTCATCTCTGTTGCGACAGCCTCTGTACTACAGAGAAGAATCAAGTCTCCAGGATGGAGAATGCTCTGCTAGCAAGGTGTGACACAGTCTTGCAGATGAGATTCATGCTCCAGCAGAGATCAATGTCCTCTCTTACTGAAGATACTCCTACAGCAGAGAGGTATCAGCAAGTAGGAAGAGGCAGGTGGTACTAGTGAGAGGTTCAGTGACATGTAGGTAAATAGACTTCTTAACACCAGTGGTATTCAGTGGTAACTTGTGTGCTAGGCACAAAGATAGTGGACGTGAAAAGATGTCTCTTTGGGAGTGTAGGGGTCCAGACAGTAATTATGGTCTGTGTTGGTATGAGAAACATATCATGCAAGTGTAGAAAGTGTGTTTAAAAGTCTAAATTTGGCTGCTAAGCAGAGACTAGAGTCCAGGACCTCAACAGAAACATCCGTGTTTGGATTCCAAGTGCCAGGCAGAGATTTGATGCCTCTGTATGTGGATGAGGCAAATAATGTAGGGATGACCAACTTAGTTGTATTAGGAGTTAAGGAAACTTTCTGGACAAGTGGAACTGTATAGGAAGCATAGGCTTCACCTTGGTCATAATGGAATCAGGTTGATGGCACTAAAAATTAAAAAGGTTAGAGAGGAATATACAAACTAGAAATCTGATGAAAAGTTGAGAGGCACAGAAGACCACCTCATTTAAACTGAAGAATGGCCAGTGCACTCCTGAAAAGCCTGATAGAAATAAACAGTACACAAGGAAGCAAATTATTTCACCTATAGTGCTGATTGATTCATATATGCAATATTAAGTGTTTGAGTGAAAAAAAAAAAAAAAAGTATTTTTACAACATCCTGGAACACTGAAAAGTAAGATAGGAGAATCAGAATAAATGACAGGAAGTGGCAACTGCAATATAGCAGGGAAGTGTTACCAAGGTACCAACTTCATGTGAATCAAAGTAGTTTACACCAATGGGAGGGCGAAAGGAGTGGCACTGTGTGTGTAACATTATGTGAAGTGTAACAGGACAAATATGAGAGGAAAAGAGAAGCATTATGTAATTCTTGTGTCCAGATTCCAATAATAATAAGATTGTACTGATTGTAATAAGATCATGCTGTTCAGAATGTAATTAGGAAATATAATTAACACAATGTTAAACCAAATCAGCAAAACTACAATTTTGAGGTGGATAGTAATAGTGGGAAACTTCAGCTACCACACACAGGTCAATTCCATTTTTAGATGTAATAACTGACTGCTTTTGAGGCCACCTCTTTTTGGAACCACAAGAAAATATGCTGTTCCAGTTTGGATTGAGCACTGCTCAACAGCCAGTTAAAGAGGTATTATGCAAGAGCTGTGCTGTAGTAGTTTCTGTAGTACAGTTAGGTTTATTGTTGTAGCAGGAGACAACAGGCAAAATAAATCTACTGTATGCATATTCAATTTTCAGAATTGAAACCATATGAAAATTAGAAACTGTCAAAAACAAACAACCTCCTTCCTCCCCCCTAAGTAAAACAAACAAACCCAGACCTGCAGTGGAGATATTCAAGCAGCCTGGAGGCTGTTAAAAATACAATTTATTGATTGTGTTGGGGAATGAAATCATCTCCCAGTGAGAATTATTGGAAAGCCCACAAAATGTGCCATGTGCTATGCTGGAGCTTACATTAAGAGCTTTTTTAAAAACTTCAAAATCAAGAAGTCAGGTAGGTAGTTGGTGGTATTGTTTGATGACAAAAGAGTCAGAGGCAGCAGAGAAGAGACATGAATTCTCTGCATTGGCCTTTGCTGAAGGCGTTGGTGAGATTGGCGCTGACCCATCCTGTTTAACAGGCAGAGTAGAGAAGCTAGCTCAATTTGAAGTAAATATACAGGTATATATTAGATCTGATAGACAAGTTGCATCAAGTAAGGCTAAGACAGTATTCACTAGAGGACTCTGAAGGAGTTCAGATGTGAAATTACAGATCTTGGTGTGCAGACCAACATTACAAATAGCTGCTGTACCAGAGGACTGGAATATTGCCACTGCAATCCTATTTGTGAAAGGGCTCTAGAGGACATCCTGTCAGCTACAGAGCAATGAGGTTGGCATATATCAATGGTAAGATGGCAGAATCTGTAATAACAAATATAAGCACATGAATAAATTCTGCCTGGGAGTCACTGTAGCTTATGTAGAGGGAGAACCTGCCTCAGTAACCAGTTTTGTAACACTTATGTGAATGTGGTAGAAAAAGGGTGGATAAATGAGATCCAGTTGATATGATGTAATTCTAACCAAAGAAATCAAATTACTAAGGCTTTGGGAGAATGTCTTTCTTGGACTGTAAGCTGGTTAAAGGTTAGGAAGGGTAGGCCTTAGTAATTTTTTCAAGATAGCGTCTGGGGTTGCTGGGGTGGGGGCAGCAGTGGAGTCATGCAGGGTTGATGATGGGATTGTTTTTATTAAATTTCAGTAATGATCTAGAGAAGAGAGTGAACAGTGAAACTTCCAACCTACAAGACAGCAGTCTCTGAAGTAAGTCAAAAGTGTGCTAATTGTAAGGAAGGTTGGAGAAAGAAATGAGGAAAAAGTGGCAGATGAGCTTCCATGTAGATAAAATGTAGGCAGTTATCCAGGGTAGAATAATTTAACCATGTCCAAATAATACCAAACTTAAAACTGGAAGTTGTAAAACAATAAGGAGATCTTGGAATGACATTTTTGTGAATTGTTCGGTTTGGTGTACTGTTACCCTTACACCAGTGCTCAGTATTGGGGTGGTTAGAGTGAATGGAGGGGAAGACAAAGTAGCCAAGCTTGCATGATCTACATAAAAAACATCTCCATTTGGAGAGAGAAACTGGGCTAGATGCTGTACTGGGTCTGGCTGGGATGGAGTTAACTTTACCTGCAGCAGCCCATACAGTGCTGTGCTCTGCACTTGTAGCTTGAACAGCACTGGTATCACACCAGTATTGTGTCTACTGCTGAGCAGTGCTGGCACAGCATCAGGACTCCCCCTAACCTCCCCAGAGGCAGCAGGCTGGGGGTGGGCGAGAGGAGAGGAAGGAACATCACCAGGGCAGCTGTCTTAAACCAACCAAAGGGATATTCCATGCCATATGATGTCACACTCAGCAATAAAAGGTGGAAAAAGGAAGAAGAGGGGAGGGGTGGGCTCTTGTGAAAACGTCTGTCCTCCCGAACCACAGCTATGTGTGTTGAGGCCCTGCTTCAAGGATGTGGTCAAGCATCACTCAGTGGGAAGTAGAGAGTAATTTCTTTCCTCTGCATTTCCATGCAGCCTTTGCTTGTGTTTTTTTTGTTGTTGTTGTTTCCTTTCCCTTTCCCTTTCCCTTTCCCTTTCCCTTTCCCTTTCCCTTTCCCTTTCCCTTTCCCTTTCCCTTTCCCTTTCCCTTTCCCTTTCCCTTTCCCTTTCCCTTTCCCTTTCCCTTTCCCTTTCCCTTTCCCTTTCCCTTTCCCTTTTTCCCTTTCCCTTTCCCTTTCCCTTTCCCTTTCCCTTTCCCTTTCCCTTTCCCTTTCCCTTTCCCTTTCCCTTTCCCTTTCCCTTTCCCTTTCCCTTTCCCTTTCCCTTTCCCTTTCCCTTTTCCCTTTAGTTAAATTGTTTAATTAATAATGATTTTCCCTAATAATTATTTTTCCTTTAATTAAATTATCCTTATCTCAACCTGTGATTTATTTCTTTCCTTTTCTTCTTCCCCTCCTCTTCTGAGGAGGGGGTGTGAGAGAGCGGTTGTGGTGGAGTTCAGCCACCTAGCAAGGTAAAACCACCACAGATGTTCACTAGGATGTGCCCTTGTTTACTAGGTTTTTGATGACATTCAGATTATGTAGTGTTATACAGTGACTGAAGGCAGTCTTCTTACAGCGTGACAGAAGTCCAAATTCTGCAATGCTGTTCTTTCACATGTTGGCTGATGAGGCAGTAGAACATGGTCATTACATCTGAACTGAATAGCCATGCAGGTAGTACGACATTTTCAGGCTTAGAAACACCAGCACAAAATGTGGGCTCACCCTGTCAATTGTGTTACCACAGCATAAGATGAGTTCCCATTTGTTATCTGAACCATAATGATTAGCCAAGTATTCCTAGTCTATTCCAAATGTAGTGATTTAAACCTGAATAAAAGATCACTTGTATACTTCCTTGGGCAAAGAGCTTGCATATTATCCAGTTATTGCAGTTGGCTTAATGAGTAGCTACTCAGTTGTGTTCTGAGCCCTCACTGTGACATGGCTTCTCTGGATTAATAATCTTTGTGATTTCATTATTATCAATGTTAATTAACACTTATGGAACAGAGAAGGAAATGTGCAGTCTAGCATATTTTTTTCCTAGTTCAAGCTTCATTAATTCAACTTCATGATTTTTCAATTTTTCATAAAATATTCTACCTATGAAGGACCATACATGTGATGATTCTCATAGTTGATAAACAGCCTGATAAAATTTTGTCACAACTTTTTAAACAACTGCATTGTAACACATCTTCAAGAGCTTCCTGTCTGTTATTCTGCTAAACTGTTATAAAGTATCGCTTTTCCTTTGCATTTCTGCATTTCCTTTATATTAATGTTGCTGTATTTGTCAAGATCTAAGGATATATTGGGTCAAAGTCTGGTGGGAAAGACTTTATCTTCTATTGCACAAGCTAATAGAAAAAAAAAAAATAAGCTTTCATATATACCAGCTCTTTGTCATATTAGCTTTTCATATCATATCAGCTTTTAGCTCATATTAGCTTTTATAACACTTTTCCACCAAAATTTGTCTATACCTGTGTGAAACACTCAACAGAGGAATGTAGAACTCCACCCCCCTGTAAAGTTCTTTGGAGATAAAAATGATTCTCTCTGCTGAGAGGATATCCTAAGTTATAATGCAGTATCTATCTTCAAATCTGTGGTGAAGACAAAGTCCCCAGTAAATTTCAGTGATGATGAGAAAACACAGGAGTTAAAACCTCCCTAGAAAATAACTGGTGGTGTGCTCTTTAAGGAGAAATTTATTTTTGTGCAAGGAACTGGCAAAGGACTTACCCATCATTTAGACTTATTTTAAAAAATATAGTTTTCAAAATCAATATTTTGGTAGTTCTCTGTAAAGATGTGTTTCATCCTTAAAGTAATTAAGAAAACATGCCTTCCTTAGGAAAAGCAAAATTAGCATAAATTTTGTTTGCTAGTTGAAATCTGGATAAAAAAAAATTGCACTACCTTTCTCTTGCACAAAAGGTCAGCTGTTGTTTTGGCTGACATTCTTAATACAGTAATATTTCACAGCTGGTAATTTGCAGCCAGTAACAGCCAGATGGTGCTTTTCTAAGGTGAATTTAGGGCATTTTGAGCAGTAGTAAATGTGAGACATAACAGGGGGTGAGATGGGGGGGGTGGGACACGACCAAAACAAACAAAATGCACAACAAAACAGCCAAATCTGTTTTTCTGGATTTGATAGCATACCTGATCTCATCCACGACTATGCATGTTTTACATGGTAACCTGCAATAAGGGAGCTATGATAATCAGGCATAACTAAATTGTTTCATTTCTGACCTCTGTCAAATTTAAACTTCAACTCCCAGAGCTCATTGCTTTACAGCTCTTCTGACAATGCTTATTTTGAGATTTTCTGCAATTTTATAACTATTTTGGCAGACTTTATCTTAAATCACTGCCTCATTATGCAAGGTTTTCCCTGGCGCCTGTGCAAAGGATATTATATTAAAAGACACTAATGTTCTTAAATTTTGGAGAGCTGTAAGAGGAGTAATAAAGGCAAGGAACTCAAAACATATATATCTTTAAGAAAATGGTAAAAAAAAAAAAAAAAAAGGACAAATGACTTCTGTGTTTACTTGCTTGCTACATTTACACAGCAAGATAATGCAATATTAATTTTTCAGTGAAGCTGCTTGCAAAGAATGAGAACTTGTTACAATACTCATTTCCAATCTTGAAGTGTTTATAATGGACAAGGGAATTGTAAAAAATGAGCTTCTGTTTTTTTTGTTGGTAGTCTTTTCTGAACATTACTTAAGAATGTGGCTTGACATAGTAAACTGTATCCAGAGTTTATCCTGGTTAGAGCCATTTTATAATGAAGCGGACATAAAACTAAGCAAACTTAAAATTATCCAAACAAAAATTATCCTTTAGGAATCTTGTCAATATGTGTATTTATTATTAAGAGCTGATGATGAAGAGAGGCAAGTTAAGTGACATTTTTTTTACATTTTTTTTTTTTAATATATATATATTTGTCTGGTAAGCAACAAATTTACCAACAGTCACTTTTAAACTTTCCTTGCAGTTGAGCTAATGATATGTTATGTCTTCTTGCCACTGAACATTAGACTTACAGGGATCTGGTTTGTTATAGAGTCACATCACCCCCAGCTAGAGGTAAAAATAAACAAACAAACATGTTTTTTCTTGCTTAGTGGGAGAGTAGGAAGACCAAGGAGAGAAAGTATTTTCACTTCAGCTTACACAGAACAGAGGTGAATAGATGAATCAAAATATCTAAGTTTTATGAAAATGAATTAGAGTGAAAAAAAAAAAAGACAAAAGAGTAAAACTGCATTGAAATTAATATTTAATGAGTAGACCGAGAAGCCTGGGAAATGAGGAAGGTTGGTTATAAATAAAGCTGTGTAGTACTCTTTATTGTTTGTTAGCTGAGATATATGCTTTATAGTTGAATCAGAAGATTTTCTGGGTTTAAAAATATTTCATTGTGTATATTTGTGTATATCACAGAATAGTTTGGGTTGGAAGGACCTTAAAGATCATATAATTCCAACCCCTCTGCCACAGGCAGGGACAACTCCTACTAAACCAGGTTGCTCAAAGCCCCATTCAACCTGACTTTGAACAGTTCAAGGAATGGGACATCCACTACTTCCATGGGCAACCAATTCCAGTGCCTCACCACACTCTGAAGAACTTCTCTCTAATATCTGAATATATCCATACAACTTCTTGTTGTTGTTCTTGGAACACCGGAGGAACAGCTATAGTTATATTTTTGGCTGAATAAATTAAAACTCTTACTGAGTAAGGATTATTATCTGTAGTAGTTCACAGATCCCCAGAGAAATATGAGTGCCAGGACCAGTTGCAGTTGGTGGTCAGTTCTGGCAAATCATGACCTGGAAGAATCATTTGTGTCTGGCAGAAGGCTAAACCTCTGACATTCTGTGGTGTTCTGCCTTTTGTCTTCTTGCAAGGTATTTCTTATTTTGTATGGTCCTGGAGAAATGGCTGGGTCCACAGGTGCTAGCTATCCATAGCCCCAGGCTGGAGTACCATTCTGGCGCTCTGTCTCAGTTGTTGAAATGATTAAAAAAAAAAAAAAAAAAAAAGTGCAATTTAGAGAAACTCAGCCCGGAATACCCTTATTAGAAACACAGATAACTGTTTATTTAGAAAGAGGAGAAAGTAGATGAATGTTTGTATTTCAAGTGAATTCTATTACCATTGGTCTGTTATGTGAGAAGTACAGTTCTGGAACATGGAAAACAGCTGGGTGGTTAGTTCTCCTAACTGAATCTTTTTTATTATGAAGATGATTTTAGCTGTTATTATAGATTCTTTCTATAAGACCAAACCATTTTGCATTAACAGAAATTAAAAAAAAATGTTTCAATAAATAAGCAGTCACACTGAATCAAAATGAATCTAACATCATTAAAAAACATAAATAGTTGAACAAAAAGGCTAATAGAAAAGCTTTGGTTACATCCTCATGAGCAACTTTTGAGAGTTTATTTTATTTCTCTCTCTCCAAGCGGAATATTTTTATTAATAAAGAGTTTCAGGATGACTCCTTTCTATGTACTTTTTCATTCCTTAAAATTAATTGTAAAGGTATCTTGTTTTACATCTCCAGAATAGTTGGTTTCTGTTTTCATACATCTTCCACAGAAGGCAAAAAGCTCATTTATGTAATAGTGTATCTGAAAATTTGTCAAAAGTGCGGAAGTTTGTCTCTGTGCTTCATATTGATATAGAGGCCAGGTGACAGCTGCAAACCTTGTATCAGTGGTGAGCACCTTAAGCTTGGAAATTGTGTCAGGAATGTTTACATAACCATCCTAGAATTATGGAAAAACTTCTTAAGTATCTGTTTTTAAGCAACTTGGTGCTCGAGGTTTTTTCCATTCTGATTTTAAACTTCAATTAGTTATACCCAGAAGCTCTATTTTGTTTTTGTTTGTTTGTTTGTTTGTTTGTTTTGGTATCACAGGAATCTTCTGTTTGGAGCAGAAGGTAACCTCAGTAATGCAGTCAACTATTTCCAATCTATAAAGAGAAATTCCTGCATGGATATATAGTCACAAAGGGTGGCCGTTGCATGATTGGGATCTAGGGGGATTCTTTGTTTGTTCTTATGAGTGGGTCAATGTCCAACTAGTTGTACTTTTAGAGTGCACATAAATGAATAATGATATACTTCAGTTTTCTGAGTTTCTTTTGAAAACTTAAGTAGCTGTCAGAGTTCTTTTGTAATGTGTAAGAGTATTTTTCCCACAGAAAATAATTTTCCAGTAAATTACTAGGTTTTGAGTAAATGCATTCTTTCCTTACATAGAATTGCATAGGAGTCTTTTATATCCCCCTGTTTTAGCAATATAAAATTTCACTGTTTCACTTTGCAACTGATTGCTGGAAGAAGACACCAGTAAACCAAGTCACATCATTCCAATTACCCTCAGACGTTATGAGTAATCGAGGAAGAGAGATGAAAAAAATATAAGAAAACATGATATTTCAAAATACAAATACAATAGTGTTGTTTTGTATGACCCTTGTATTTTTCACACACACATATATATATATTCATTTATGTTTCGACACTGCTGAATGATAGATTCCCACCATACACAGTGAATGGGGAAATGCATGGTTGGAAGATAAAGATTTATGAGCCAAAAACTGCAGGGAACTTGGTGTTGTAAGGAAATGTCTAGCCTAGTGGCATCCTAGTGAGGGTCAGACCTTTGGGATGAAGTAGCCATCAGAATGGAGTTATTCTATGGGATAATGGGATATCTAGAACAGAGAGAGATTATCAGCAGGGAAGGAACAAAATCTATTTGTTCCTCCAAGACACTTTGTTATATATTTGATCCATTTATACTTCTAAAAGGTTGTTTAAAACGCTAATTAGCAACAGGAAACCAGAAGGACTTGAACTGCAATCTATTGTTTTGTTTAATGGGGAGCGTGGTGAATCTTGCCCAAAGCGTCAAAGACAGCAATAGGAAAGCTGCTTGTTCTGAGTATAATAAAGTGAAATGTGTGTAGCCCTTAACCATAGCTTTTTCCCTCAAGCCTTTAACATAAAGAGCTAATTTGAACAAGGCAGAATTCATTCATTTTACCTAACTACAGCCTAGAAAGTTTGGTAAAATTGCTAATATCCATGTCTTCAGATGTAGAGTGACTATTTGTGCAAACACAGCCTAAGCAGAACTACTCTTAAGAACAGCATCTTCCATGACTTAAATTTATTAAGTAGAGAGCGTAAAATGCTCTGAGTGTATAATATGAGTTCGTATATGCTTTAATCTTAAGTTGCGGTAACTGTAATAACTGTAATAACTGTCTAATCAGCAAATATCAGAGGACTTTATACACCAATTTCTCACAAATTTTTGGTTAAGAAATGAGACAGACAAGGGAAAGAGCAAAGTACAAGATGTTGGTATAATGTATTTAAAATTTTATTGCTGCTTTACTGAACTGACCAGCTACTGAATCACTTTCAAATTTTTTTTCTTTGATTAATAGATACTTAAATGTTGGTTCTGGACATACCTGAGGGAAAAATCTTTGACTATGGAAAATTAGAGAAGCCAGCCCTTCACATTTATTTCATGCAGTTGTTGTGGATTTATTTTTGTTTGTTTTCATATCAAAATACATCCTTCTGGAGAAAATATATGCCCATATGTTCCTAAACCAGTGCAAGGAATACACAAGTGACAATGCTTTGGATGCTAGAAAAGATTTTGAAGTTTTAAGCTCTATCAACAGATGAAACATATTTTAACCATTGTAACACTTACACATGCTATTTGCATTAACGTTTCTTTTGTTCCCTACAATTTCTGTGTTGTTGTGATTCCAGCTTCGGTAGCACTGCCGTGTGCGAACAAGACATAAAAATAGCTTTTCTTTTAGGTGAAGTCAGCATGCTAAATTTCATTGTCCAACCTTTCTTGAAATTTAAAAAGATAATGACTGGTTGAGAGAGATTACACACACAATTTCTAACAGAAGTTTTTTTCTTTTTTTTTTTTTTAATTTCTATTTAAGCAGGTATGGGTAATAGTTTTAAAAATTAGTTAAAGATATTGGCCCGTATACTAAACTGACTTTAACTCAGTAGGGTTCACCATTTGAACTTTGTATTCATGCTGTGATATTTCTAGTGAAGATCTGTACGTGGGCAGTAATAATAAGTTTAAAGAATCATCACTAAGAAAGGATTATAAAAAATCTTATTCCCCCCTCCCCACCTCCCCCCAAAAAATAAAGCTTGTCTTATTTAATTGAAATACTGACATTAGAGGTGACAGAAAGACAGGATTAGTTCAGATCTTCTCAAAATTTTCATCTGGCGATATTTCTGCTAAAACAATTATCACTAACCTCTTTTCTCCCTTTCCCTTACTGTGGTCTCCTCGGCTTACTACTTGGCAGTCATGGTGTCATGCACCTGTTGAAAAAGGCATATTTATTTTATCAAAGCTTGTTTGGCAGCTTTAACTTATTTGCTGATGGAACCCTGATCCTGAACATATGCCTGCTACACAATATTAATATTTTCAACTGTCCAAAGCAAAGTGTTGTAACTGCACAGAAACTGCTTTTTCTTCTCTACGTTACTATTTTTCTTTGAAGTCTAGATTGTATTTAAAGGTAAATACCTATACTGGTAATCAGAATGGTATAGGATAAATACTGATGATAAATGACAAATTTGTTCAGTCTGGGAATAGGTCAAAACGAACCAAGCAGTCAGAAATGCTGTAGCTGGCACATCAAGAAGTGCCAGAGGAGTCATTTTCAGTACTCAGTAGAGTCATCTTGTGTGTTGTTTTTTTTTTCAAAACCTAGGAATAATACTGTCTTTATTATTATTATTATTATTAACAACAACAACAATAATAATAATATAATAAATAAAAATAATATAAAAATAAAAATAGTAAACAATGAAACAATAATGAAACAATTATTACTATTATTATTATTATTATTATTATTATTATTATCAGTTTATTTAGTTCCAACCACTTATCTGTTCAAAGATACAGACAATAAAATAACATATAGTATTCCCTGAACCAAAAGCAGTCTCTGCAAAGTTGTCCTGTGCAAGCTGTCAAGCAATCTTTAAATTAGAAGAAATGTTTTTTTGCTGATGTATTTTGTCTGTTGTATCTGACCAGTATTTCCTCAGGGAAATGTGGAAGCAGTATTCATATACATATATATTTTCTATATTTTAACAGTCTGAGCATGTGCTACACAAGTGTTGTGGTTTAACCTGGCAGGTAGCTAAGCACCACACAGCTGTTCACTCAACCCACTACCTCAGTGGACAGAGGAGGGAATTGAGAAAAAAAAAAAAAAAAAGTATAAGCTCATGGGTTGAGATAAAGGCAGTGAAGGAATACAGACAATAAAGGAATAATAATAATAAAAGACTATAGAAAGCAAGCTATGCACAATGCAATTGCTCACCACCCGCTGACCGATGCCCAGACAGACCCCAAGCAGTCCCCCCAACCCCCCAGCCAGTGACCCCATATTTATTGTTCAGCATGATGTCATATAGTATGGAATATATATATATATGTATATATATATATATATGTATTAGCTACCAGGATATATACCAGAATTATATACCAGAACATATAGCTACCAGAATAACCAGCTACTAGGAAAAAAAATAACTGTATCCCAGTTGAAACCAGGACAACAAGGTAGTCAAGCTTCTCTCATATTTTGTTTCAGAAGAGAGTTATGATACCTTAAATTTGCGGTGGAAAATATGGTTCCTACCTTCTTTTTTTTTTTTTTTTTTTTTTTTTTTCTTTTTTCTTTTTTCTTGTGGAGGAAAAAGATCATGACAGTTTGCTACCAACACTGTTAAGGTATTTTCTGTCACTTTGTATGGCAAGGCTTTTTTCTTCTCCTGCACTTTTGTCTCTCTGAAGTTGGTTTAGTTTAAACTAACTCCATTAGATTTTTGCTAATTGATGCAGAAGTCAGTGTTCTGTGCATTTGCATGTATAGGTTTTTGAAGATGAAGATTAGGGTTTTTTTTGTTCTTTTAAAAATTAAGCTACTTTTTTTCATTGTTTGAGATATCACCTAATTTTCTTCGTATCATAGCATTTGTGGTCATCTAACATACTTGAGATATTCATCCATCAATACCTCCTTTCAGTTCGGACAATGAGACAACTCATACTTCATACTGGTTTTTATTTCCAAATGAGAAAATAAAGAAGAGTAAGAACTGTATTATACTGTGGTTTTTTTTTTTTCCTACTTTGCATTTCTTGTCCTCCTAATTTTTCATTTTTCATGGAGAAATATCCCTGCGTATAATAGTACCTAAAAAGACTGTAAAAGAGAACTGTTTATCCAAGGACTGTGAAAGAGATTCTCTGTAACACTGTTGCCTAGAAATCATAATTTGAAGTTCTGGTTCAATAGCATGGAAGTTGAGAAGGTACAGAAAGCCACGAGCTTCTTTAAATGGGGCTTAAAACCCTCCTCACTTTTTCCACCCTCTCACTTTATCTGCAGATATGCTGAATAATGGAAGCTGATTTTTAAATTTGTTTTGCCTTACATATCTCAAATTTGTGGCTGTTGATATTTGCCTGCTTTAAAAAGTATTGTGTGTCTTTTAAAGAAGAAAACAAATTTTAATTAGCAAAAACTTGATGAATATTTGCTAGCTGCATATACCTTTGCATTACACAAGTACCAGTATAATCCAAATGCTGAGTCACTGCATAGAAGCAAATGTTTTATGTGAACTTTCAGTTAAGCTTTTAGAAGTTTCTCCAGTGGAGAAATAGTAAAAAATGTTTGGGGATTGTAGTGCTTATAATATTGGCTTTTTTCAATATGAAAAGGAATTGGTTCAAGGTTTCTAAATTTGAAACACTTCTTTTGAAAATTCAACAGATACCTTTGCTAGACTAAACTTTAAACACTCATATGTGCCATAAGTCACCATCCTACTCTATTTTTAATAGGCAACAACTTCAATTAATTTTCCCCAAATTGAGTTTGTTTTGACCTGGATAATAATTGGTAAGTTATTTCCCTGTCTTTATCTTGACCCATGTGCTTTTCTATTTTATTTTCCTCTGTGTTCTCTTCAGGAGGGGGAGCAAGACAGCTGCTGGGTTGGCATCTGGTAGCCGGCCAAGGTAACCCACTATACAAGGAATTAAATGAACATTCAGTCCTTAAGCCTGAATCTGACACACAGCCTTCATTCCACTAAAGAACTGCAGGCTAGGTAACCTCAGCTGGGCAAAGCATAATACACTGCTTGGGTTCACATATCCAACAGGAGCTGTGACAGTGAACCTTGAAGGTGGCCTGGTTGTTTTGGAGATAAAAATATTTCGAAGGGGTATTTTGCAGTGTTGTAGTGACACCACAGTCAGGTTTAATGGCATTTCTTTCCTATCTTGTAGACCTAAAATAGACTAGAGGTATAATTTACGTCCTTCTGGTAGTTGATGATGCATAGTTAGGTCCAGGGCAAATTCTCCAAGGGTCAACAATATCTGCTACAGCATACCACATAATCTAAATATAAAATCCAGATGCACTGAGAGGCTTATATAATATTATTTCATGCATAATTTCCTATTTCCTGCTGTTTTATTTTCCCACTTTCCTTAGACCAGCTATCAGGCTTATTATGAATTATTGGTTTAATATCTACTGTGAACTTCATTTAAAAAAACAAACAAAACAAACAAACAAACAAAAAATAACTCCTTTTAATGTTACTTTCACATTTTTACCTTTACTAAAAACATGATAGAATTTTATGATTTTTTCCCAACACAATATTGCAGTATTTGAAGCCGTTTTTTTTTTTCTTTTCATTTTTTTTGTTTATAAACAAGTGATTTTCTCAGCATCAGAATACTATACTTATTCTACTAAAGTTCCATTTTCAAATTCTGGATGAAATCTGAAAGTAAAGTTCAGATTTCTCTATGGTTTTAGTGCAGGAACTATTTCCTTCCTGATTTTCGACAGGAGGCTCTATTGTGACCTTAATTGTGAAATAACGACAAAATAATTAAATTCACCTAATCTGATACATATTGTAAACTGTTGTCAAAACCAAACCAAAACAAAAACAAAAACAAAACACCACCTCCACCACCACCACCAAAAACCAAACAAAACAAACAAAAAAACTGTTCAGAGCAATTTAGTATACGACTTCCATTATTTTGAAAAGATTTCCTCACATATGAGTTAAAATTCTACCTGCATTTGTTGAAGTTCAGACATAAGTATTTCTTGTTGTTGT
Source organism: Anser cygnoides (assembly GCF_040182565.1). Classification (NCBI taxonomy): domain Eukaryota; kingdom Metazoa; phylum Chordata; class Aves; order Anseriformes; family Anatidae; genus Anser; species Anser cygnoides. The sequence continues at coordinate 80,817,404 of NC_089874.1, forward strand.
GCATGACTAATGCACAATATTAATGTTAAGGCATTTCAGAAGCCTATCTGCATTCAAAGGTGATTAAGGAACCATTATTATGGTGAAAGTCTCTGAAGTATAGAGCTGAAGGAGTCTCTTATTGCAGTGGTAGGTTTGGCTTTCTTCCTTTCAAAAACTGTTTTGGTAGTTTCTTTACTGTTTGTGTTTACAAAAGTGAGTTACACAACTCAGTTTTGAAGACCTGTGTTTCTAAAAAGAATGGTGTGAGACATTCAGTGAGAGAAAATTTTGAAAAGTATTTTTTCAGATTTCAGTAGTTAAATGGGACTGGCTTTTTCCAAGTCGTATTTTTCCTCTAGTGATGTTCTAGTTTCCATGTTGTTCTATTTCTACAGTTCTCACTTTTTAAGGTGAACAATTAACGAAAAAAAGGCTGTTCTGACAAACTTTGTCAGTCTGTCTTTATACAACATGAAGATCATTGTAGTTGAAAATAGACTACAGAATCTTTGAAAGACGGTTGAAAGTATTAGACTTTTCCTCCTACTTATGTTACTTCAGCCCTTCATGTTACATTCTCTCTTTCCTATTTTTCTTTAGAATTGGACATCATCATATTGCCTGCAGTTGTCTCTTCCTCTCTGTTCAACACCTCATGTGTTCTGCCTGTAACTTTCCACCTTAACCACCATGAATTCTGTCATGATATGGAAGTCGTATTGACAAAGCTGTTTCCTTGATCTTGTGTCAACCATTGATTTTCAGAAGTAGACCGTGGGTTTTCTTTAAATCACCAAGATATCTCCAATGAATGGAGCAGAACTCTGTCAACTATAATGTTGCTGTTTTGTTTTTTTTTTCCTTTTTTTTTCTTTTTATTTCTTTTATCTTAATATTTGATCTCCTGCTGTGAGGTTTTTGGAGGAGGCACCATCTTACTTTTTTGAAATGTGCTGTTGCCTGTAGGTCTGGCACAGATGCAGATGAGTGGTGAAATATTTGTGCTATTTAGAAGGCCATTTTAAAGTATTAGGATCCATTGTAACTCAGCATAAGGGAGAGCTGATTATATTCAAATGTTTTAACTGTACAAAAATGTAAGTTGGGAAAATTTAAGCCCAAGCAGCTTGCTTGGCATAAGCAAATTGCATTGTTGACAACACAGAAACTAAATATGAGAGGTTATACTGACCTTGTTGGTTAGAAATGAACTTACAGATGGGACATTTCTGTTAATGTAGAGTCAGTCATAATCTGCAATTACTTTTTTGTTAACAATGAAGTGTAAGGGTAAGACAGATTGGTAACAATAACCATTATAACAAGTAATGGAATTTTCTGATGCAATTCTAACAATGTGATTTGAGGCCAATAACAATCATACTAAGGTATGGTAATGAATGTGGTTTAGTGAAGCTCTACAGTCAATATGTGCAATTGGTAAAATAAGTCATAAAGGCTTCTTTAAAAAGTACTTATGTTTCAGCATGTCACGCAACACTCCTCCTGCCATGCAGTGTACACTGTTTTTTGATTTCAATAAGAAATGTTAGCTCTATCTTTGGATTTCTGATTAACTAAACCTGCAACCTTTCCTTTCTATGAGTGTTAACATGACCAGAAAAGGCAAAAACAAATCAAAATAAGAAATGTTGTCTGCCCCTAACTGATATTAATCCACTCTGTTCACAGGTAAAGGAAAGAGAAAAGCAAAAAAGTTGCCTATGGTTAAGTTAATGTACTAATGAGAAAATTCTAAGCTGAACTGCTGATGGAATCATTCAGTCTGGACTCTAAGCCCTTCATTGGCAAAGATGGAAATTCCATATTTGTTGTCCTATGTTTGCCTGTAGTGACCTTCCTCTCTTATAGGTAGACTGTAAGACCAAATCACTTTGGATGTGCTGCTCTCATTAAATTTAAAGGAATTTTCTAGGGTATAGAAATACTATTTATTCATCCCTGAGCAAATCTAATAGTATAAATCATATTGTAAGGAAATATCTCATTTTCAGCGCCAGCAAATATAACCACAATCTCCATTCTTCTACTGTAGCTAAACAATCTATGCAATATTTTTCATAAGTTTTCACAAGATTAGTAAACGGTCATGTTATGGCCTGATTAAATTTAAAAGTTTGCATGGGAGAGGATGTTCCCATGGCTATCAGTCCCTTCTGTACTAAAGTAATAAGTTCCTGTATTGAACTATCTAGCAGGAAGAAAATGCTCATTCCCTTGATATTTACCCTTCCATCGTAGCTTCTGTGCAAAACATAATTTTTGAATTATATAAAGCTCATTCAAACATTTTTTTAAAAATGATCATAAAAGTAAAAAATAGATTTATTGGGTAATACAACTAATGTAAAAGTTTAGTGGTCATAATTGGTTTAATTCACAGTTTGTGTTTTCCATACAACTTTCCTTAAGGCTGGCATGATTATTTCTAAAAATGAATAAATAAAATAAAATAAAATAAAATAAAAGTTCATTTCTCTTTATCAGAATTGAAAATATTTTCTTTTAGATCTTCTAATTAAGAAAATGTGTCTACAAAATTCCATCTGTAGGAACAAAAAATAGCCATATTAGTTTGAAGTCAAGCAGCCCACTCACCTGCTCATGAGAATGCCTAGCAGGAAAGACTAGAGGAAAATATGTAAAATAAAAATATATGTGTATACACTGATATTTCTATATACTGTTGGCTTTCATTAATTGTGAATTTTCAAAGTCAGAGATTATACCTTCCTTTGGTTTACAGTCCATGACAGATCACTTCTTCTGGCAAATTAATTAATATATATATATATATATATAAAAGAGTGTGTGTTATTTTTTTTTAAATACCTGATAATCTCTTTCTGCTTATTCTAGTTTGTATGTTGCAAGGAACAGTGAAAAAAATTACTCCTTAATCTTTTTTAATTGTTTCAGTCCTTTAAGAAATGTATTGGTGAGATTGACAGAACCAAATCAGACAACACAAGTAAATTGTTTTGAGTTTTGTGATTTTATTTTTTTATTTTTATTTTTTAAAGTCAGCCCCGGGTACCTTTTTCAATGAGTTGCACTTTTATTCTTTTGCTTACATCCCATTTTGAAAAGGAAAATGACACATAGTAATGGCAAAGAAAGAAAACACAATGACAATAGACAGTATTTTTATATTTTGTCAAATATTTCACTTTGCTGCCTTTTTGCCTTTTTTTTTTTTTTTTTTTTTTACAGGCCAGTAATTTTTTTATTTTGGTTAATTTTTTATTTTGTCAAAATAATTTTCCACTCACATCCTTTGAGTATACTTTTATTTTCTATTGTTATATTCTTTATATTCTACTATTATCCTCTATTGTAAGTGCACCAAGTATACTTTTTTTTTTTTTTTAATAAATTCAGGTTTTGTATTTTTCTCTAACCTAACAAAAACCTGAACATTACATGTTTTCTTGCTAGCAGTACATAGGTTTTTTGTTCTGTTATAAAGATTGATGTAGATCTTGATCTAGTGAGAGATAGGAAGGTAAAAGTAGTTTTACAGCAGAATAAGGTTGATGTACATAGTACAAATATTTTGAAAATCATAAGAATGGATGCTGGTTTACAATGGTTTCTAGATTTGAAATTGTAATAAGCCTCAAAGGTTCCTAAATGACTTTTCAATCCCTTCAAAAATTGCTTTTCACTTTTGTAATGTCTTCCATGACAGAATCATTTTTTTTTCAGTGACTTGAGTGTTACTCAGACAAGAGCTTTGCAAAGAAGTGAGAATTTGACTTTTTTTTTTTTATTTCTTTTTTAACATCATTTATATTTCATACTTCGGGGAGGGAGGAGGGGTGGAATAATTGGGAGGTCAAGGTGACAGTCTGGTTAGGGCTACAAGTATTTTTATGTTTATACCATCATCTCTTACTTATCAGTGATGATTGTGAGATATAAGCGCTACCATTTTTTTCAGTGCCCTGTAAAAATCATAAGCCATGAGATGAAGTGCTTACAGAGAACATAAACTCTTTCAAGAAATTGGCGGAGTTTATAAACTCCCCAAATCAGCTTATATTCTAATTTATATTGATGTTTCGTATGTAAATTTTAATATCTATTGGCATAAATGGGTTTTTGTAGTATTTAAACTCTCAGCCTTCTTAGAGGAATCAGTGAGCATAACAAGCTTATAGGAACTGGAAGCAGTGCATGTAGACTTTGTAGACTTTACATTTTTAATGTAATCAACACCCAAAAGATGGGTGAACAGGACCTTCTCAGGATCTGTAATCCATACAGGGATACCTAAATATTTACTGACAAAATATCAAAATACTTTCAATGTATCTGGTATTTCCTTTCTCTGTGTAAATTTCTAAATCCGCAAGAGAACTTGGGTGTTTTGAACTGAGTTTTAGATGTCTGGAGTTTAGGTCCAGAACTTGAATATTTAAATTTTCTGACCAATCACTGAAAATCCATTAACATTCTTACAGCTGAAGTCATTTTTTATAATTCATGTTTCCTTTCTGTGCAGATCTAGAACTATCTTAGTTCTGATGCTTTCAAGTAACTTGGCTACAATTTCATCTCCAAATCCTGTGTTGTGAGTAAATACACTTTTCTAGCCTTTTCAGACTCCAATGTCTTTAGCTAGAAAGGAAGAAACAACTTTTCTGCTGTGCAGAAAGGCAGGCCGTAGGCTTCTACCTGCAACAGAGCAAGTTCAGAACTGATACTCTTACACAGAGCAAGGTGTCTAGAGGTACTACAAAATATGGGGAGCAAGCCTGGGAGAGGAGTATCACTTAAGATCTCCCTTTTTCCTGAGCATTTCTTTATGGCTGGATATGGTTGCAACTGGCCTCCTACCAGAGTTGGCGCTTTTCCAAGTGACTTCAAAAACCTATCACTTACCTGGGAGTTCCAATTTGGTCCCCAGTGCCTTAATGTTGGTTGCCCAGATTGCCATGAAACTAGGTTTATGCTGCAGCTCAATCCCTCTTTCTTTGCAGGACTGAATTTCTAATGGGAATTGCCACAATCACCAGTTCAGAATTGAATAGCTAAAAGTTAACTGAGATTCTGGGACAGGATGAAATCAGCAGGGAATGGATGTAACCAGAAACATAACCTGCTTTCAGTGACCTGCTGGGGATAGGCTTTTTTAACTTCAGAGACTGCTCAACACCTGGGGTGCGGTAAGGGAGAGAGATGGTGCCGGAAACATTGTAAGTTGCAGAGTGTAGTAGTGAGCTGTTCAGCCACCAGGAAGTTTCCTGATGGGTTGGGATGCCATGTCTGCTGTGACACCTGCCAGCACACAGCACAGGCCGGCACTGGGTGCACCAATGCCTGCCCTCGATAAGGCAGGCGCTGCCCCAGGCCTGCCTGTGAGGCCCAGCAGAGCAGGCCTGGCCTGGCCAAGGTCATTGGCTCCTCAGGACAACATCTGCCAATATAGAGAGTGAGTAACTCTATCCTAGCTGAAACCAGGACAGTATCTCAGGAGTGCTAAGATAACCTCAAAAATCTTTGCTTCACCTTATATATATATGCTTTTTATTTTTTGTTTAATATAATTGTTAATAGCAAGGACCTGCAAGGTCACTGATAGGTAGACAAAAATACAAGTGATACATACAAAAAATGCATACACACACATTTTTGTAAGGCAACTAACTTAGCATCATAAAAGAGTGAGAACTCTATCCATGTCACCTTTCACTATTCAATAATCTAATCTTCTTTAATATTTCTGTTTTTATCCTTCCTAATTTATTTTTATTTTCTTCCCCAAATCCATGAAATTATCTAATTGGGAGTTAGGTGAAACCTTTATTGATCTTTTTATTTCTTTTGCATTGCCAGTATAGCATATCAGATGAGATATTAAAAGTGTCGAATTTCAAGGGCAATTTTATGATGCTTAATAGTCTTTCCGGTGGTTAACCACAGCACTCTTTCATTAACAAACAAGCAATCATCGTTTTCTTTTTTTTTTTTTTTTCTTCAGCCATTAAGATGGTAAATGAAATAAATAGCTTGTTAATGCTGGATTATGGAAGCTTCTTGAGACCTAGTGTGCTGAAAAGAACAGATTAATGCCCTTACCACTGTCTTTGTATGTAGCTCACAAATGATACACTTGAATCTGATTTTCTGTAAAGCAGTGCAGATTCATGTAAAATAACCCATACAGATAAGAGAAAAGCACAAAAAATAAAAATACATTTATAAAAAGGTTTTGTGTAGCAAGAGAATTTGCATTACCCATACTTTCCTGCTTGGAAAAAAAAAAAAAAGATAACTCCACGCTTAGACCATCAGTCAAAATCATTGAAAAGGCAAGAACCGTTTATCTGGGAAATGTATTTGACAATAAAATCCTAGAGCTGTAATTACAATTGGCGGATCCAGGTCTGCTATTGGTGGCAGCAGTCTTACTAAGGGAAAAAAGATACATAATTTTTGTAATGTTCTATCGTGCATCAGGCTGTGTCAATTTTGGACATGGAGTGCTTCACTGAAGATGGAAAGGAACTGCATAAAAATTGCTGTTGTAATTTGCTAAAATAATCAAATTCATGATTTGTTTTAAGGAGAATAAAAACAAAAGGCTCAGAGAAAGATTATTGTTGATTTGCATTATAGGAACCGCTTCAAGCAGACACAGGAAATCTTTCAAGGATCATGTGTTGGCTTGTATTTTCCTTTCTCAAAGGGAGGGTTAAGCATGCTGCTTGAAATTCCCTGGGAGCTGGAAATGCAAACCCTCAAAAAGGCAAGATGTTACTGCTAATATTTTTTCTTTCTTCTTGCGGATCTCCAAGCTTAAACTCAGCAGGTCCCTGACATTTCCCACATACTGTCCTCTAGATGCTGCATGCCTGTCTTTAGTTTGCTCAGAATACATCCTGTACTCAAAATTGTTATCTCTGTTTTGGAACTTTTTAATGAAGAATGTGCTCTTGTTACTGTCGTAATATGAGATGAAATCATGGCCATCAAGAGTTTAGTCTATGTGTATGAGGCAGCATAAAATAGGAATGATAAGGCATTAAATCCTTTACACAAGGCTGTATGAGAGATGACCAGGGAACCCTGGTGAAGGCCTAATACCTCAAGATCTGGTCCAGCTCTGTGCTTCACCAGCTGCAACTGGATTTCCCCAGCTCACAAGCTGAGTAAGTGTCTGTCCTTGTTGATGTGTGCATGCTTCTTGTATCTGGTCTTATACACAGCTTGGGCAGCTCCACCTCAAATCTGCCCTTAGTCAATCCTGGGAGGTTGACTGACATATTTATAGTTCCTCTCCTCTATGCGCTCTCTCTTTGCATGTTTTTACTGAAAGAGTCAGCCCAGCAATAAACTTAAATTCAGAGGCCTCATTAGCTGCAATCTCAGTTATGCTCAACTGTACTTGAGCAATGTGAATCAAATCTATTTCTTTTTCTTTGCTTCTGCCTTTAGGAACTTGTAGTGGCTGATTTGATATAACTTGATTTTAATCAAAATAGTAGAAGGTAACAGATTTTTTTAAATTCAATTGAAAATTAAAATATATATATATATATATATAGTGCTTTACTAAAGCAGATGCTTTGGGCTTGATATTTCTTGTCTTCTCATTGCCTGTGTTGTGAGTCTTCTCTTAGGCTGTTTGATGTATTTGTCTCTGTAGCTGTTTTCTTTTTTCCATTCTTTTGACTGCTTTTTTCTGTAAGTATCACATGCCTGGTCAAACTGCACATTTGCTGAGTTCACAAGTCACACCATCATTCAGGGCAATATTGCAGAAGACTGTACTGTCTCTTGAGGGCTTTTTGAAAAGACAAGAAAATCCACTTTCATGCTGTTGAGGGCCTTTATTAATAATTCAGTTGCTGTCTTTATTCACCATTTTGACACTAAATTAACCCAGAAAGAATACATATTTTTTGTTAGTTTTGATTCTTACTGAAAGTGGGGGTGGCACAATTATCAGTCTTTTGGTAAAAATATCTTTCTCTACTGCCTTTCTCCTTCTCCATCTCTCTTCCTGTTCTAATCTTTCAAATTATATTTTTCCTAAACAAAAAGACAAGAGTGTTGCATTTGAACTCAATCAATTCCCTTCCTCCCACTCAGGTCTCAATTTCAGCCAGTGTGCATCACAAAGCGCATTAGTCCTGTTGCTTTTATTAACTCATGTTTCAGTGGGTCTTGAATCTCATTCTAAGTCAGCTCTGATCATATCTAAGGCTTGTGGTATTTCACCTTCTTTTTTCTTCTTCTTTTTCTTTTTTTTTTTTTTTTAATCTCTCTTCAGCTTTTTTTTCCTGGCTTCCTATTCAACCCAAAACTATTTGTGACTTTGAAGTTTGTGCTGTAAAGTGAGCTGCATAAGCAAACATCATTAAACTTGTGACATTCTGGGCTTTATTCATAACAGTTTGAAATTCTGGCAAACATTCTTTTGCACACTGCAATAAGTAATTATTAGTCATAGGTCTTTAAATTCAATGATGAAATAGCCTACTGATTTAGGAATGTGGATGGTTATGGATCATTTTTTGGATTGTGGTTAAGCTTTCTTATGTAAGGAACAACTGGAGGAAAAACAAACTGGAAACAATCTAGAAAGAAAGTGATCATCCCAATTTGGAAACTATAGCTTAAAGTGATAATGGGAAGTTGAGCGCTACTCTGGTCTAGAGGGATACACACAAACAGCCTTCATGTGGCATGAAAAATGGTATGTAATATTGAGGCATTCAAGGACTTGTACTCAGAAGTTTTTGGGTTACCTAATCCATGTTGTTCTGGGTTGATTTGTGCTGAGTTGTTTTTTCAATGTTTGTACTGGTTTGATCTTCAGCATAAAATGTTCAACAGTTTGACTCAGAACATGCCCAGAGAATGCTGCTTTCCAGTCAACCCATAATCACTTCCCAGTACAGCCTTGGAGAGTGTCTAAGAACTTACCAAGAAAGCGTGTACCTCACTTATGTTATTTTGAAATGTCATTATTTTTGTTTAATTTTTTAGTTATTTAATTGTTTGAATTTAATAAAATGTTATTATTATTATTAAAGAACATAGGAGACTTTGGTTCTCAAATTCTTGAAAATGTTTAAGTGCACAGGAAATCATGAGTAATGTTATTGAGTATTTCCTATTACCAGAATAGATGTCAGATTGACTGTCAGACTGTATAGTCTTCAGGAAAAAGTAGGTACAAAAGCTGCCTTTAATTTTTTTAGACCCCTAACATTATATGCTCAATTAGGACCTTTTCCTTGTCATCCAATAAAGTGTTAAATACCTTCTCATTAGAATCTCAACAGATATCACTACTGTTTAGTAAGTTAAATGTAATATCTAAGATGGGTAGCTAGAACTGTTTTCTGAGAGTCACTCCAATCTTACTGCATAAATAACGGCTAAATTAGTATCCTTGTTCAGCATAAAGCCCTCCACTGTTCCACAAAAATATTCAAGCTTAGCAAAAAAAAAAAAATAAATAATCTGGCACCAGGCAGAAAATTAATGGTTTCTGATCTGAGAACTTTGCTGATGGCCACAGTTCAGGGCAGGTTGTGAGACTGTCTTCTAAAAATGTTTTGTCTCCTCAACTCCTGAAATGTTGGAAGTGATCAGTACTTGCCAGAGAAAATAATTGAATGAGGTGTGTACATCAGGGACACAGGGATGCAAAGGTAGATTTCTAATCTTAGACAGACTTTATTGAAGCAATTTATTTTACTCTTTATTTGAGTAGAGTAAGACACAGCTTTGCCATTTCCTAAAGGTTTTTATTTATTTATTTATTTATTTATTTATTTTTCTTTAAGATAAATGTTCTGTTATTCTTCCTTTTTGACTTTCTAGCACCTTTCCAAAGCAGCACTAGACAACTCAGTTGCACAGCTTGCTTTGGGCTATAGTATTAAATGGATAATAAACCTGAGCAGTTGGCTATCTAGGAACAAAAGACCTAGATTACAGAACCACATATATTTCTACTTCCTTGGTATCAGTTACTGAAATTCCTTCAAATCCTTTAAGATTCCAGAGACTTTTTAGGTCCATAGTTTCTTACTGAGACAAATGAATTGTTCGCAGGAAAGTTAATTTGGGATGCTCTCTGGGCTCCGAATGTGTATGTATATATGTGTATGTGAAAATGTTTTAGAGTGTGTAAGTAATTCTTTATGTAATTACATTTTCATTTTAAAAATGTTATAGATCACACAAGAAAAGCTGAAAGTTTTCAGAGTTTGAAAATACAGTTTGACACGTTTAATTCTGCAAACCCGTGCTAGCATAATAGATACTCAGGAGGGTCACAAGTAAGAGGTGGCAATAGCATAATATTTCATAGGTCAACTGGTCAATTACAGTGTCTACATCTGTATAGGGAATTTGCAGATGAGCATAGTTTTCTATTATCAGAATCTCAGTAGGGAGAATTAAAGTGATTTAGATATTGTGCTGATCTTTCATGACTTGGGTAAAGGAGGATTTAATGAGATCACTGGCATTGCTTTGCCCCTGTTCCGTAGCTCACTAATCAGGAGAGCTGTGAGAATTTCAGGGACCAAAAAATATACTGAAAGCCTGAAGGGTCTTGGTGGATGAAAAGGCAGTCAGTGATTTGGTTTTCTAGCTTATCCCATGTATCCTCTCTGTCATAAGGAGCAGTTGACGTCTGATACTGCATCATCTGTTAAAAGCAACGCTGGAAGTTATTTGAAGAGGCTGATGCCCTGGTTTTGCCCTGCTGTGACTGGTGCGCTTAATGAAACATTTTATGTCATGATGCTATAATTTGAGTTCCTATCATTTCTCTCAGGTTCTTTTTACAGTATGGAATTCAAGATATCACAAAAATAATTTTAAAAAAAAGCTGAGAGAAAACCAATTTCCTTTTTTCATTTGATTTTAATAAAAATGAAATAATTAAGCAATCTTCTCTTTTAACACTAAAGCTTAACGAATTTAATATGAATGCATTCCTTTATCTAAAAAAAATAATAATAATAATTTAAAAAAATGTATGATTCATTTCAGTAATTTGAACTAATTATATACTTTCTTGGCATCTGTTATACTAAGTGGTCCAACATTTGTTATGAACTGATGGAGGGGAAAAGAAGAAGATGGGGGGAAACCTTCCATACACACTTTTGAGTTGTGGCTCTGTTTCCCAGCTCACCCGCCAGCCCATTTGGTCATTCTGTCGAAGTGATATCACTGAGGTCTTTCTGTCTGCTCCTGTCTGGTTTCCAGGAGGGCTTCTACCACACTGCAGCGTGGTACTATACTGTACATAATTAAAGCACAACATTGCAGTCCCATCTGTTTTGAACTGTATTAAACTCAGATAGATGAAAAATCATACCTGTTCCAGAGAGATTTATGTTGGTATGAATCATGGTTTGGAATAAATTAGCAGTGATAATATAATAGCCGAAGGTGGGCCATTAAGAGTTACTGTCTGTTCCTTTCCCATCTCCCCCTCTCTCTCTGTCTTCACAAGTGAAAATGCTGTTTGTTACCTTATGGCTAGTAAAAACTAATATTGCTACCTTGACTTATATTTGTACTTCTCTTTTTCTCTCTTTTTTTTTGTTCATTTTGTTTTTTGTTTTTCCTTTATCAGAAAATATACTACCACTTTAGTCTTGTGTTCACATGCATGGTATAACAGTAACCCAGGTATGGCCTGCCAAGGAAGTGGATTTTTTTTTTTTATTTTTATTTTTATTTTTATTTTTATTTTTATTTTTATTTTTATTTTTATTTTTATTTTTATTTTTATTTTTATTTTTATTTTTATTTTTATTTTTATTTTTATTTTTGGCAGGGCAAATGAATTTGTCATTTTTCACAGATTTTTCCATTATTTTTTTTTTTCTTCAGAAAAATGATGACCAGAGCTTTCAGATAATCAGAATTATATATGTCACTGTACTAGGTTCATTTACTAGTTCAAAAGTACTTTTCATTTCATAATTTTAGAAAGCTTTTAAATAAAAGTTCTACATTCAATTAAAAGCAAGCACAAAGATTTAACCTTCAAAATATTTTTTTTTACATTATCAAAGCAAATGCTTGTGAAAAGCCAACATGATTTTGAATGTGTGTGTTTGGCTGGGGTGCGGGTTGTTACTTCCAAATGTTTTTCAGAATGTGACTTCATGATCTAGACTAAGTTCTCAAATGGTGGGGGAGCATGGTGTGAAAGGAGCTTCCTGATTAGTTTTAGTTCTCATCTATGTGGTAAAAATAACTGCTATCAAAAGAAAGTGAAATTAATAATATTTCTTCTAATTTATCTATTCATGTCATTAACTGGAAGCAACTCAAATGCTTATTGCTCTGGTGAAGGCAACTATTTCTCATCACTCTTAACTACATTGCTGTTTTTCTTGATTCAGAGGTATTTCTCTTTCATTCATAATTTACATGATGCATTTGCACTGGGGCACACATTCTCTGCATTAACAAGTATGTGTATTTTCTAGTTTGTAATATGCACTACTATCTCTAGATTCCGCCCTTCATTTTTTTCATGAAGAAATAGTCTTTTCTTTTGAATAATTCCCAGTGGACTGTAGCAGCAGAATACGTTTCACTCATACTGTTCCTACACCAGACTACTAGTCATACTGATATGCTAGACCTGTGCTGACTTAGAATTAGGAATCCCGATAATGGATTTCATCATTTATAATATATCATTTGAAAAAAAAATATGTATTTTTATATATAATTCCCTGTCTTTTCATGAAACTCTGTTTCGAATAGTTTGTCTCCACTGCACATTATTTGTGATTCATGGTTTAAAACTGTGACAAGTAATGATGTTCTAAAAGTATAAATCTACTTAACTAAATCTCTATTTAAGTATCTAAATTATAACTATTTTTGTGTGATTTTTTTTCTACCTATCTCCTTTTTGTGTCATTCTCTCAGCAGTTAACTCAGAAATGAAATAAGTTTTATTTATCTGCATCAAGAAACAATAAATGTAGCCTTATCATCTTATTATGAATGTCATTGAGAGGAGAATGCCATTCTCCAGGTTTAAAGGTACTTTCTAATTTTTGAAGTGCTCCTTTCACTTGTGTTCAACAGTTCAAAAAAAATTTTTGATGGGCTTCAACTAAATTTTACAAAAGATTTTCCTGAAAGAAGGGTAATTGCTAATTAACAGTTTCGTTTTCCCCTCTTTTCTGATTCCATAGACATTATGAAGGTATTTCCACTGTGGAGTATTATTCTCCAATTGTATTTTTTCTCTATTTCTTTATTTTCTTGAAATATCTTTTAATGGTTACTGCTAGGGCTGAGATTCTAGGTTGGACGGGAGCACAACTGGTCTGTGCGACAATTCTAAAAAAGTTTCATTATCAAGTTCTAATTTGAAAGTTAATTGTTTGACAGGACTGTGATTATGGAAGGGAATGAGGTGAGGAAATTATCTTACACTTCTTCAGATGAATTCTTTAACAAAAAAAAATTAATGAAGTAGATAATAAGGTTTGCTAATAATAGAAGTATGAATGCAACCTTGAACCTGGAGTAATTCCTAACACCTAAACAATTTTATGTTGTTCTAAACAAACTGGAATTGATTTTTTTTAATTATTATTATTTTTAATGACAAGAGGTCTATTATTAGGAGTAAAGTGATTTAGTTCAAGATTAAATCCCAAGCTAATCCTGAACACTAGCAACATGAAAAAGTTGTGTGTTAGAGCAATGTTTCTATTCAGTTTAAATTGACCTCAACATGAGTTTTTCTTGAGTAGAAGAATGACATTGTATGTTGTTTCCCCAGCAAGTTGGAGCATGCACTCTCTTCTTCTTAAGACAATTAAAATAGTGCTTTAATGTGTGTATATGTAAGTGTTCATTATAAAAAATAAAACATACACAATTGAAACTGTGCTTTAATACAACAAATGTGGGTATATGTAAGAGTTCTTTAAAAAAAAAAAGTGAATATAGCTATTTGGAAAAAAAAAAATAGAAAAAAAAAAAAGCATCTACTGCATGATCTTGGGAGGCCTGCAACTTTAAAGCAGAATTATATTTAAAAGGTCAGTTTGCTACTTGTGTCAGGAGACTAAAATCACGCATTCTGGGCGTTGTCATGGCAAAGTGCCACACTATTATAGGTTTCCTGAACAGTGTTTGCTTGATTTTTGACCTACCGATTACAATTTCAGTTAACTTGCTAGTGATTTAGTTTCCCTACAGAAAATAGTAGTTTTCTCACTAGATGGGACTAATTTCTGTGTGGAAGGCAATTTGAAATCTAATGGTAAAAATTTATTTGCCCAAAATGCAGAGCGAGACCGACACCTTCTCTTTTATTCTGTACCACAAGGCCTCTTTTCTTTTTTTTTTTTTCTTCTTAACATACAATTATTTATTTATTTTATTTTTGACACTGCTAGATGTGACACAATACTGTGAGAGACAGATATCAAAGCGAACCATTCACTTAGATCTTTCTTTTGTGCTGTGACAAGCATATTGGTAAGACATGAAAGTGGAAGCTCCTTATTTTTTTTTTTTATGTGAATGCTTCAGAGAGGGAAATACAGAAATGATCACTAAAACCATTGTAATACTAAAAGCACAAAAGAATGAATAGAAAATTATTATGCTATTTTTTTTCTGACTTTATTTCTCAAACATGGAGGAAATCTCCTGTATTGTATGTTGCTTAAATTGTCTATTTTAAGTAAAAATACCTTTATGTTGTGCCCTAAACAGATTTTTATTGAATGAATATTGTTGAATTTGAACAGTCATGACAGATGTAAGACAGAAGGAATTACTGGGCAAAACACTACAGCTTGGTATAAGAGCTTACAACTGCATTGATTTAAGCATAATTTATTGACAATAGCAGAGAATTTGACCACTGTTTCTCTGTATTGACTCCTTGGGGATATTGGATTCTCTCTTGGGTTAAATGATTATATATTTTAAAATAATAATTACCATTCCATGTATTCCATGTTCTTAAAGAGAAGTAAGATATCTGAAGTAGATACACTGTATTTAACTCAACTGAGAATTTAGTCTTTATTATGAAAAGGAATTTAAACTAATTTGTTTATTGCCAATACTGTGATTTTTTTAGGGGGATTGTCAGTCTGGAAGTGAAGTTAAGGGATGGTGTTGGGGAAGGCAGAAAAGATTTCTTTTTCCCAGAAGTATGTTTTGCCTTTGAATAGCTACATACACGTCTCTTTGTACTGCAGGTATTCCAATGCCAATATTGTCAAGGATGGCTTTCCACACTTAAATGCCGTATACACTGGCATAAATGAAGGAGTAATCACATTTCCTTCTCAGTTTCTTTCAGCAGTTCACCTCGGTTAGATCTTTTCTCCTCAGGGAATGTTCACTGTAGTTGCTCTCTCTCTCCCTATATATATACATTTTTTTCTTAACCGCAGCGCTTATAGTTTACTGTAATTAAAGCTACTGTGTTCCTCACCTATGCCAAAGTGCAATGTTTTTAATTCAGACCCTTAAAATACATATTAACTCCCCCCAGTTACTTTAAAGTCACAGAAGTGGCTTTATGGTTTACCTTACTTAGCTGTGCCTTTACTAACCAGCTTCAAGAATGGTATTACTTATGGTAGCAGGAAAAAAAAATAATGATAAAAATCCATTATTTGGCTGTGAGATGGTGGCATCTGCAATAAATTCTCTTACTATAGCTGTCTGACACAGAGACAAAACAAGTAGGCATATGCACTTCCAGGACTTGCAAAGTTCCTGTGTTTGCTCAAGAATCTGTGTGAGGAGAGCAGAGCTCTTTGGCTGTGGCCTGCCTGTGTTTGGAAATGCCTGGTCCTGATGAAGACACCTCCTCACCTCAGTTAAAGGCAAGGATAAGCACCCTAAACTTTTTGGCACTGACTATATGCATCCTGTGACTTCTGTATGAAATATGTTCCTTTAGTTTCCTCACCTCATATCTTGGTAAGGAAGATGCCAGACACCTCTTGCCATGACGCCTCAATTACAGGTTGTGGTTGCTAGGTCCCCTGGTTCTGTCCCCTGTTCTGCTGGGTCACTGATCCTGTGACATGTGCTGCTTCTCATCTTCACTGGCTGTTACAGGTTTTCCTTGCCTGCTCCATCTCTATATGTCCTTTGACAATGTGGCAGATGACCATAGGACCTTTGCAAAAGTTTCAGTCAGCTGTTTCAGTTCTTAGCAGCAGTATATATATTATGCAGGCTTTCTCAAGTGTTTTGATTACAAATTTTTCAAGCACTGTACAGTCTTCTTGTTTGGGGGTGGGGGGAAGAATTAAATATGTTTTAAAACAAATTAAAAATTTAAAAATATATAATTATTATTTTTAAAATTCCCTCCAGAGTAGTAATTCTTAAACCGTGAGGCTGCAATCTATTTCTTTTTGGGTGATTATTTACTCCTGGACTCACATAGTTCTATTACTTTTTACAGCAACACAGCCTTTTCCATGCTGCCAAAACGGTAAACTTTTTCTCCTCTTGTGACATATTTTGCAAACATGATAAAACACCCCAAACAATTTATCATGTTCTTGATTCTCCCCATAGTGCCATTAAGTCATAGCTGCTCCTGTCTACCATGTGTAAACAAAATTTTCCCTAGAGTTTGCTGGGGACAGGGAAGCTGAGCTGCTGCCACTTGTAGGGTTTGTAACCACTGAGAAGGGGGTTGCCTGTGACTGGTCCCCCCAGGGATATGGGGTAAGTGTGGGGCTTTCCCTATTCTCCAGTCCCCTTTAGAGGTGATGCTAGAATGGAGCTTATATGTTTCCTATTCAGAAAGCAGCAAAAGATTGTTAAGCTGAAAAAAAAAATAAATGCTGTGGTGATATCATTTATATATATATATATATATATATATATATTTTTTTTTTTTTTCCTGAAAGAGAATGAGAGGCAAAAGGAGTTTTTAATAGGACCAATACATCAATATTTAACAATAATCTGTCTTTTGTGGTCAGAGCAAGTGAAAAAGGATTAACAAATTTTCTGTTTTCACCTGTTTATGAATTGTTATATGTCAGTGAGTTCAGGTAACTTTTGTGCTACTGAACACTAACTTCTGTGAGGGGAAAAAAAAAAAAAAAAAAAAAAAGGAACGGAATCAGTTCTCTTCACAAGATTTTGGTTTTCTGCTTTCCCTGTCAGGTTATTTCTTTCTGTCATAATTACATCTTGTTTAGATTCATAGCATTATCTATCACCGGTATGTAGAAAAATGCAAAATCCCAAAGTTGAAGGAAGATGTCCAAACTGAAAACTGCTCAAGAAGTTGGAAACTTTTTTTTTTTCCCAGCTCCTATTCATTTTAAAATAAAGTGCATTGACCTCTGTCATCAAGTTGAGATCACAGTTTCCATTTTCAACAAATGAATTGGTATTAAAAAATCAGAATCAAAAGCAGAGAGTAATTATAATGTCACTGGATGAATATCAGCTGTGAAAAAAAAAGTCATAGTAAAATTGCAGAGAATAAATGCAATTTAAGAGATTTCTTTGGCAATGTGCGGATACCAAGTACAAACAAATACAAAAAGATGAAGTTTAATTTTAAACATGACAGAATATTCATGCTTAGTTTTTAAGATACAAATCTTTGGAAACCAGGGGTAATGTGTACCAGGGAAAGAAATGCTGGAAAAAAATGTGAGTAGTATATGCTTTTATCCTTTGTACCAATCATTTTCACAAACGTATGATCCAAAGACAGACTGCCAGTTCTATTTTGAAAATGCATATGAAATAGCGTGGATTTCACTGTCACCATCATTCATGTAGCAAAATACTGTGTTTTTTTTTTTTTTTTTTTTTTTTACTATCTTTCCTCTTCCAATCCGTAATTCAGCAATTAAACATTTACCAAATGGTTCAAATGATATGCTTAGTAATCTCATCCTGTTCCCTGCCTGAATATGCAGCAAACCAAACATACATCATCAAAGATGCGTGTGCCAGACTTTGCTTTGTATAGTCTGTGGTTCTGGCAACTAGATGTCTTGGAGAACAGGACAGAGAGAAATTTGCACAAGCATTGATTGAAATCTGCCCCAACCCCCTTCTGCCAGTTGATGGAAGCTATTCCTGCTGTTTTCCTCACTTACAGGAGTTCAGCATGGATTCACTGGTTTAAAATAGCAAGCAAGTTTTGAATGTGGCTATTATCACTCTGTTTTGAAGCCACAGGACTGAACAGTTTGGAAAGAATTTGTGTGTATTAGATTAGATTCCTGATACTGCCAGTGGTAAAACCATCATGGATTCATTAATGCTGACAGCAGTAAATCTTTTCCCACATTCACAGAATCACAGAAAGGTCAAGGTTGGAAGGGACCTCTGAAGATCTTCTAGTCCAACACCCCTGCCACTCAGGGTTACCCAGAGCACATTGTACAGGATGGCATCCAGGTGGGTTTTGAATATCTCCAGAGAAGAAGACTCCACAGCCTCTCTGGGCAACCTGTCCCTGTGCTCTGTCACCCTCACAGTAAAGAAGTGCCCCCTCGTATTGAGCCGGAACCTCCCGTGCTTCAGTTTGTGCCCGTTGCCTCCCGTCCTGTTGCTGGGCACAACTGAAAAGAGACTGGTTCCATTCTCTTGACACCCTCCCCTCAGATATTTATACACCTTGATGAGGTCTCCCTTCAGTCTTCTCTTTTCCAGGATAAACAGGCCCAGTTCTCTCAGCCTGTCCTCATACAACAGGTGCTCCAGTCCTCTCATCATCTTCGTAGCCCTCCTCTGAACTCGCTGATATGTTAATGTTTCCTTTCCTAGTAACATCCCAAAGTAATGAGTGATTTTTCTGGTTTAATAGAATTTAGTTGGTAGGTTATGTTGAGGAAAAATTGTGAACTAACCTGAAGTATTCTTTAAATTGAGTACCTATGTACTTCATTACTATTTACAAAATCAAATCTGAAATAAAGTACAAGCTGTTCTATTGCTTGGTGTTCTCACAGGTGAGTCCTTTAGGATATTTTAATGTAAATTTTGTAATGCTTTAATTCAGTTTTCTGACTGATTTAAATCCTAATGTTGCCATTTAAATACTAATAAACTATTTTTTTTCCAAAGTTATGCATTATATTCTAATTTTGACATTTTTTCTTGGTCAAAGGTTATGAACTCTTCCATGGCTAACAATTCATTTATATATATTTAGTTGAGTACTTTTTCTTTTGTGAGTAAAATACCATTGTGGATTTATTTTCCATAAGAGATGACAGATGATTGTTCATATTAGAATCAGCACTGATGCTGATTTTTTTTTAATTCATATAAGAGTTTTTTATCTTTTGCACCATTCTTGTATTTGCATTTGAAATGTACATATTGAAAGTGATCCTCAAGTAGGTAAATTTTGATCCAATTTGAATATCAATTCTCTCAAAGTTATTGGTTATGGTAAAAACATATTTATAATAACATTTAATAATGCATATATATAATGTATAAAATATGATAACATTAGAATACAAAATGGTTTGATTTAATATATGAAAACAATCTTAAATTGCATTTAGTTCTCAAATTTTAGATCTTGGTTAGAAAATCACTGGCATATATGTTTTACTAAGCTGAGAATAAGCATAATTAGCTGTTATGCTTATCTCACTAATTCATTATTCTCTTAAAAACGAATCCAAGTTTATACTTTTCTGAATCCTCAGCAGCAATAAGAAACAACTTCAGTGTTTTAAGCAGTAATCATACCTTTCTTTGGGCAGGATAAAATCATAATGGGTATCTTATGGATATCCTTTGATTTAAATTTTACTGGTTACTTTTTGCTTCCTGGCAGGAAGGCATCTTATGTTCTGGAGATGCAGCTGTCTAACAGAATTTCAAGTTTTACAAAACATCTCTTAGGTGAAAATTTCAAAACATTTTATGCAGATGGACAAATATTCCTAACTCAGAGGCATAGCTTGATTTCAGAAGATGCCTGCAGTCACAGACTGATCTAGGCAATTGCTCTCCTAATACACACCACCATTTGCTCCCACCTGTTTTCATCTGTTGGTTCAATTAGATGATCACTTGGGTCAAGCTGTGAAGTCTGCACTGGAAGCCTGCCTCAGCCAATCTTGTGTCTCTTTTGAAACCACTTTATAGCTGAACTCTCTGCAGCTCCTCTTGCCACTTAACTTCTCTGCTGTGCTTCATTTTTGCATTGCTATTGCCAGCAGAAGTTGTCTTCAAAGGTATGAAGATGTGCAGTTAGAGTATACTTGGATTTAACTTTTCTTTCCAGCTTCTGGTCTTTTTCTTTCTCTGGAGGAGCATGAAATTTGTTTATATTGTTTGAGCCTAACACTTTGCTTTCCCCACAGATTTTTTTAACACAAGGGTTAAAAGTCCTTTGTGTTTCAAACCAAAGGAAGAGTGCAATGTTCTGTGAACCACTTGTTATACACAGATTTTTATTTTTACAAAGTATCAACTGCTAGAAAATTTTGATTTCTCCTCTGAACAACAAAAATATTCTTAGCTGTTTAAGCAGTTGATTTCCTCACACACAAGTGGGAGAGACAATATTATTAGGAGGATACACTCTTGCCAAATGTTCTAAGAATGAAGTTTTAAATAAAGTAAGAATTCAAAACATCTCAAAAGATCATGAAAACTGAAAGAAGGGGAAAGTGTTTTGAGACAGTCGTGAGCTTATTTATTCTCCCAGCTGCTCAGCAAAACAGAAAAAGTGGCATATTTTCTAGGAGACAACCACTCATAAGTAGGATACTTGAAAACAAGGCGAAACAGCAGGAGTTCTGGGGACATTTGCATTAACTGAAGATGGGGGATGATCAAACAAGCCGCAGGTGTCAGAATGCGGAAGGAATAAGGGAGAAAAGTGTCTGCTTACACTAACCTTGCAAACATAACCTGCTGTCCCTGCCACTTCCAACGTACAACAGGGGTTTGTTAAGCTTTCCTTTGTGTAAGAAGCCCTGCCATTACTTTTAAGTTTTATATTCCAGCCCACTCCCAGTTCCCAAACCTGATGTTATTTAAATTCTTTCTCTCATGGCATTTTCCAAAAGAATCAAAAAGAACAGGATTGCTTTCATGAAGTCAAGAAATCAATATGTTCAGTGAGAAGCAGAAAATGATTGACTTCTAAAGACCAGGAAAGAATCATAGTTGGAGGGAAGGGCAATCCTGGCTGCTGCCAGTCCTGAGATGTGTAGTTGGAAAGACTGAAGGGAATCTTCATGCTCTTTCTAGAGGCAATAAGGGTGGCAAGGAATGGTAATATTATTTTGGAGATGGCAAGATCCAAACTTCTGTACTACCAAAGAGGTGAATCCCCATGGACTGCTGGTGGAGGTAAACAATGACGTAATTTTCTTGACTGGCTTTTACAATGCAACCATACACAAAGTCACTGTCTTCTCAACAATGAGAGTAGCCATGATTTCCCAACAATAGGAACTGCTTTGTTCTTCTTTCTTTCTTCTTCTTCTTCTCCTCCTCCTCTTCATCCTCTTCCTTTTTCTTTCTCACACTTTTCTTAAACTGCATGTGATTTTCTTCCATCACCTGGAAAAGAGAGACTTATGGTGATTCGCTGTCTCTTTGAATGAACATCTAGTTTCAGACAATACATATTGGTTTACATTTTGCACAAATGCGTTTGACAAATAAATATATTAGGAACTATAACAAGTCAACTTGAGCATGAGAATGGGAAGTTATTTTCAAAGCTTTTTAAAACCCATAATGAACACAATAAAAATAATAATAAAAAAAAAAACAGTAGAATACAATTCTCTTTTACTGCTATTAAATAAAAATGGACTAATGTTTAAAGTTGGAGGCTGGAATACTTTAATATCCAATTTACTGTGGCTATGCTCATGCTATTACATGCTCATTTTCTTCTAGTTTTTAACGAGCCTTTGAACTCTGTCTTTCATTATAGCATTTTTTAAACTATTAATAAATTATAAATTTGTTCCTACTCAGCCTTTACTAAGTTTGATTCCCTGAATAAAGATTAGTGGATGGACCTTTTTTTTTTTTTTTTTTTTTCAGTCTTTTCAGGTGGCTCTGCACTGAGTCAATATATAATGCCTCTTCTAGTTTGTTTCATTTCTAAATTATTCTAATGTTTTTCTTCTTTACGTACTTCTGGAGGTATTTCCAAATCTATCTGCAGCCCTTCTTACTTCTGCAGTATTTTGAGTTGAAGCATGTAGAACTGAACACAATAATATCTGGGAGAATATAATTAATAATATCCCTCCAGAAAAATATTTTCCATTATTTTCTGTCAACCTATTCATCCACCTGACCATTTTGATGATATTTCTATTATAGCTATTTTAGCACTATTAATGTTTTCAGTGTGCTCACTTACAGTGACATGTCAAGACTTTTGCCTGAGTAGACACAGTTAATTTAAAACTCAACAATGTATATGACTCATGCAAATTTTCCCAGCGTGACTTGACTTGCACAATTTCAATCTGCCATTGTACTGACAAATTGCATAATATTGCTTGGTTCCTCTGGACTTCCCTAATTTAAAAGACTAGTGTCATTATCAAATTTTCCAGCACTGCTGTACTGTCCACAGCATAAACAAATATATTGATGTGTGGGTTAAAAACCTTTAGGCAACCTAATAACTCTTCCATTATGTCAATTGACAGCTTATTCCATTTATTTCCATTTATCTTAGAATATTTTAACACATAGATAGTGTTTCAAGAATGTTAACTAACTACCTATTTATCACCACATTCTTCCCTCATGTACATGGGGAAGCTAGTGTTATCTCTGTTTTGCATTTAAGGAAACTAATTGTTGTGGTTTTATTCCGGTGGGTGGCCGAGCTCCACCTCAGCCGCTCTCTCACTCCCCCTGCTCAAAGGGAAAGGGGGAGAAAATACGATGCAAAGGGCTCAAGGGTTGAGGTAAGGATGGGGAGATCGCTCAACAATTGCCGTGACAGGCAAAACAGACTCAGAGTAGGGAGACAGTAAGATTTATTGCCTATTACTAACAAGCTAGAGAAGTGAGAAACAAAGGAAAGAAACAAAAAACGCCTTCCCCCCATCCACTCTCTTCCACCTCCTCCCCCTGAGTGGTGCAGAGAAATGGGGGAATGGGTTTTGCGGTCAGTCTATAGCACTTTGTCTCCGTTGCTCCTTCTCGGTCACTCTCATCCCCTGCTCCAAAATGGGGTCCCTCCCATGGGATGCCGTTCTTCCCGAACTGATCCTGCGGGGGCTTCCTACAGGCAGCAGCTCTTCAAGAACTGCTCCCACATGGCTCTGTACCACAGGATCCATCCATCAGGAGCAAACTGCTCCAGCACGGGTCCCCCACGGGCGGCAGCTCCCCCCAGATCCCCTGCTCCTGCGTTGGCTCCTCTCCACGGGCTACAGCTCTGGCCCGGAATCTGCTCCGGCAGGGGTCCTCCACAGGCTGCAGCTTCCTTCAGTGCAGGTCCACCTGCTCCACTGGGGGCTCCTCCACAGGCTGCAGCGTGGAGCCCTGCTCCACTGTGGTACTCCATGGGCTGCAGGGGGACAGCCTGCTTCACCATGGTCCTCACCACAGGCCGCAGGGGACTTCTGCTCCGGTGCCTGGAGCACCTCTCCCCCTCCTTCTTCACTGACCTTGGCGCCTGCAAGGCTGTTTCTCACTCCTCCCTCTCCCCCAGCTTCTGTGCCGCAGCCATTTTTTCCCCTTTCTTAAATATGCTCTCACAGAGGCACAAACAACATCGCTTACTGGCTTGGCTCTGGCCAGCAGCAGGGCCCTTATCTAACATGGGGCAGCTTCTAGATTCTTCTCACAGAAGCCACCCCTATGGCCCCCTGCTACCAAAACCTTGCCATGTAAACCCACTACACTAAGACAGACAAGCCAGAATAAAATGAGATATTTTGCAGTGGGGTTTTACATGAAAAGAGAGTAGTAATTCTTTACCTTTAATTTATGGAAGCTTTCTTTACCATTTTTGAACTTTTTTTTCCTTGTTTGTTTATTATTTGGGGGGGGGGGGGGTGCGGTTCTTGTGCTGTTTGCATGCATTCTGTCATTGTTTAGCAGAGAAAAGAGACCAGCACCTCCCTTTCCAGTTCCAAGTCTAATGCATTCATCTATACTCTGGACAGGATGTATATCTCTACAAGAACACAGCTGAACTCGCTAATGACTTAGTCCTGACAACCTGCTGGAAAGGCTAGGCCTTGAATTTCGGGGCTAGTTCTTCGTGGCATCTACTCCAAGCTACTTTCTACTCTGAGAAAACAGAAAGTGTTTTGTTAAATAGCTAAAATCTAGGAACTTCTCCATTCATAGTTTTGTTGATTAATCCAGAACTATCTCTTTTTCAGATATAACATCTCTCCGGTATAGGCTATAGGATCTACTCCTTCCTAACAGTCATGAATTTGGTGGACTACTCCAGTTTAGACACATTCTCTCCATTCCATTCAGGTCAAATAAAGCAGAATTAGAACATGTTCTGTGGTTATCAAGGACTGTTATTACACCCATAATAATATAATATAATATAATATAATATAATATAATATAATATAATATAATATAATATAATATAATATAATATAATATAATATAATATAATATAATATAATATAATATAATATAATATAATATAATATAATATAACATAATATAACATAATATAACATAATATAACATAATATAACATAATCTAGTATAATTATTATTGATAACTGTCATACAAGTGGAGATAAGAAATAATCTGGAATGATTATTTTTCTTCAGATTATGTCAACAATGACTAGATAAAAAGAAACTGAGTTTTTGATTTTGGATCAGTATTAAAGCTTTGGATATTAACTAGATAGATATTGTGATTTTTTTTCAATGTATCTGTCTCCTAGCTGCAGTTATATTTGATAGTGAATTTACAGAGAACTTTTCATAAGAGACTGTTTTCCTCCATTGGTGACAATTTTGTGAATCCTTTCAGTTTCATTCACTATCTCATTCTTTTGGTGTTACAATGCTGGCTAAACTGAAGTACCTTATTTATATTCACTGTATTTCTTATGACAGTAGTAAATTGGGAAAAAATACATGAAAGATGATGGCATTGTACCACTACATGATTCATGTCAATGGGAAGAGTACCCAATTTTATATTTATTGTGCTTTCTTAATTAATTCTCTCATGCCAGAGTTTTGAAAGATATACTTCCATTGGAATGACAATAGATTCTTTTCTTCAAAACAGTTTCCTTTCCCAAGGAAAATATTAAATATCTTAGACAGACCCCCCTCCCCCCTTCCTTGCAATTTATGAAGTTGGATAGACTGAGAGAAATGTGTAACCTAAAGAGTCATAAAAGGTTGATCTGAAATGTAATATCTGTATCTGTTAAAAAAAATTGTAAAGATAATATTTTCATAATCATCTGAAGTTTAAGGTTTTCTGTTTTATTAAAAAGAAAAAGAAAAAAAGAAAAAAAAAGGAAAAAAAGAAAAAAAAGAAAAGAAAAAGAAAAAGAAAAAAAGCCACCCAACAATGATAATAACAACACTTACGTAGTAATTATTTGATTGGTGGGTGGTTGAAGAGAGTTTTTATGATCTACCTGCATTTTACCTTTAATTTGATTGCACTGTTGACATTAGTTTCCCAAAGAAACTAGATACATTTCTTCTTTTGCTGGTTGTGGATTACATTAACTGAAGTTAGAAGAAGAAATAGGTAGGTTTGTTTGCTTTGTTATTAGGGTAAATTGTTAAGCAAATCTATAGCTTGGTGTTGAATGATAAAGTACTTACTGTCATAAGCCTGTTACCAATAAATTTTCTGAAAATGTAACTGAAGAGGTTGTTAGAACCATATTTTCTTATTTATTATCTGAAATTCATGTCTTGTTCAGTAAGAGTTCTGTTTAAAAACTCATAGCATAGCATGACCTAGTCTGTAAGCCAAAAATCTCTCTCTCAAAAAAAAAAAAAAAAAACCCTCCAAATCCGCTCTCCCCCCCCCAAAAAAAAAAAACCCAAGAAAAATGATAAAAAAAAAAAAGCATTGTTATTGTGAAACGTACATTGGTGACATTTTCAAGCTTCTTCACTTTAGCAGCTCAATTTCAAAATATTAAATGATTTTTGTTTTCTAACTTTAGGGTCAAGTGTTAGAATTTTAAAGGTAATTCTAAAATGCATTCTTAGTTTCAGGTAGGTATGTGTCTAGTGAGGTTTCAGAAACTAATAGCTGCTAATTTCAGTACTTTTGAAAATCTCACTGAGTGTGTGTCTCTATTTTTAGACACAGAAATGTCACTAGACATATAATCCCAAGAAATTACTTGTTTTGATGGCATTCCCCATTTTCTTTAGCTCATTGAATCTCTCCTTGTGTGTTCTTTGTTCTATTTCAAATATTTTTCAATCTTCTAGAAACTACATTCCATGGTGATTATTAAATCTAGACTTCTTTCTTTATACAACTGTTTGCAACTGCGGGATAAATACCTAAAATTTATTAAAATTTATTAAAATAAAAACATAGAAATAATTAAGTTTGTGTTGTAGATATTACAAATTTAAAATATATTTTAAAAGAAATAAAATACTCGTGTAACTGAAATGTAACAACTCCTGGAATGTGAATTAAGAGAAAGAAATATTTCCATGTTAGATTCCATGTAAAATTCAATGCAAGGAATTAATACAAGGGAGCATTGTTCTTGCAAATACTGATATGCTTTTGTGGGGATATATGCAGACAAATTTTAATTCCAAATGATTAATCTTAAATCTCAAGATCTTATTTTAAAGTAAATTACATAAGGTGTATCAACTCTCTTACAAAAATTGAAATAAGGTGTTTTCCAGCTTTATTAAACATATTTTAAAAAATCAGACTAGTGTTTCTGGAGTTTCTAGATTTGCGCTGGGATCAGATTCCAGTATAGTGTTTTTTTTTTTTTTTCCTTTCAAAAATCTGAGGAAGAAAAAAACACTCAAAGAGGCTCAAACAAAATTTCTTCCTGAAATGAATATTTTTTTGTATCAAATATACAAAGTTTTGAAAGCTTGTATGACACACACACCTCAAAAATCCTTGCATCACACTAGGACATGTGGTTTGAGTAGTTATAAAAGAACTAATAGGGTACAGTGACCAAGTAGTTGTCGTTATATCATTTGAAGATTTTTAATTGACATTCTTATGGTCCTGGGTCTAGTACATCCTTGTGTTGAACAAATGGTTCAATAACATTTTATAATGCTTCTTATTTTCAGCAGAAGAATGCATTCTGAGTTGCTTGTCTTTCTCTGGCTTTATGGTTTATAAACTGGCAAAAATAGGATTAGAAAAGAATGGGAAAGGAGACAATGTTATCTTCTGCTTTAATTATAATTACGTATTTCCACCTTTTTTTTTTTATTTTATTTTTTTTTATTTCTCAGCAGTCTAATATTGTAGAACTACAAAGCCATGAAGGTTTTTGGTGATGCTATATTGCTTTTAGTTATTCAGTGAGTTGCTATATCTGGATGAACCTCATCATCTTTGCTGGCCAAAGGCAATGTATCTGTAATGAAGGCTTAACTATGTAAAGTGACCCAGAATTTAAGGAAGTTGTGGTTAAGTTAGGTGTTGTAGATGTTATAAACTGTGTTTGAAGTAGAATATAAATGCATATAAAATGCTGTGGTACCATGATGAAGTGAGCACTCAGTGGTATTTCTATCTATCTATAAGAATATCTGTTTTGTTTTGTTTTGGAAAATTCTCTCATGTAACTACAAGATTCCTTCATTTGCCCATCTCAGAAGCAGCATATAGCTCAATATGTCACTTTCTTACATACATCTAGGAATTAAGTGGACTTCTGAGGATTCTTGCTAATTTAGTTTATTTTTGTATACACTTTTACTAGTTTGTTATACACACTTTATCATAAAAGATATATTTTAAACTTCCATTTAGTAGCCTGAAAAATATGTTGTATTTAGGCAGACAGGAGGTAGGGAATAAACTGGCTTCTGTCTCTGAAATTGTTCTTTTGCTTGACACAAGGATCAAAAACGTGTATTACCAGCTGTCCTTATAATACCCAAAAGAGGAGTCCCTAGTACAAATAAATTCTGTAAAAGACTTTTGAAATGCAGCATGTCTTTGCTTTAACACTGAATGTTAATAAAGGAGTCTTCTCATTATATTGAGAAATTATGTTTTCATGAACTCAGTTTAGCAAAGCAAGCCTTACTTATTATTAGCAATCCAGAAAGGTCATTATCTCTGAAAATCAGTACAAAATCACATTTTAAGTGGAACCTTCTTAGAATTATTGGTGCAGCTAGAATGGGTGATGGTGGTGTGCATGAGAAAAAAAAAAAAAAGGCTACAAGATTTGAAAGCAGTCTTTTATGGTTTTTATTTAGATTGTTTGTTTGTTTGTTTAATGTCAGCTTAACAATTAAAATATAAGCCGTATAACTGGAGAAAGAGAAAGAAAGAATAAAAACACATATTACTGTGTCTGGTACAAATTATCTCAGTAGCCATATAGTATCATTCCTTTATTCACGCTTTATGAAGGGCATGGGTAGTTTAGGAGGTACGCTCACATACATTTCGTGTGGATGTTGCTCTTCCAGTGTGTTGTACTTTTTATGGTGCTTGTCCTTGGGCTGCACTGCAGTATTGGAGAGCAAAGAGAGGCTAAGTCATTTTACACTTCTTTAGCTGTTCCTGCAGACAGTTCCTTCTGCTCTGAAGCATATGCATTCTTAAATTTTGTTTCAGTGTTGTTGTTTTTTTGTTTTGTTTTGTTTTGTTTTGTTTTATCAGCCATTGTATCAACTGAAAGGACTGTGGACTTCAGCCCACCCAGCACAGCTTGTCACTCTTTCTCTGTTAGTGAAAGAGTGCTCTCTAATCCCATTTATTAATACAATGCTCTCTAATCCCATTTATTCAAAATAAACTGAAGTAGCAATTGCTATTTAATCTGTTTTCTTACCTCATTTTGATAAAAAGAAGCTAAAGAGTTCAGACAAAGAGTTCAGAAGGTACATCTGAGGAGGTGAAGATAATATGGATAAATGAAGTGACATGCGGCTGGTAAAAGTGGATTGAGAGGAGAAATTTTATTCTGTCAGGTCAGGTAGCTGGAAGAGGATACACGAACAAGTCTTCAGATCCAGTTCCCAGTACAAATTTTTAATTTAGAACCCAATCTGTTGCTCCAACATTTTAGATCTCATTTCTTTCTGTGTACTTCTTTCTTTTAATATAATTTTTCAGCATTTCAAACAAGAAACTTAGATCTTAGGAAACATTGTGCATGTCCATGCATTTGTATATTAGGTAATTCATGGAAAATAAATCCCAAATGAGCATGCAAAGACTAGGAGCATATAAGACTGGGAGACATTCATGATGTTATCATCTGGCTTTGGATGTTTTTCCATCTGTATTTTTCATAAGGATGATATCAGCTTGCAATTAATTATTTAAAGATGAAATATTTAAGATGTACATTAGTATATTTTGCCGTGTCTTATAACTCCGTTACAGTATCAGAATACCTTTTTCTTCTCAAAAATTAGTATTTTAGTCCAAGTATAATAGCAGTTTGTCTTAATTAATTTATCTTAAAATAATATGCTGGAATAACTGCTGATGCAATGTGGAAGTTGCAAATATGAATCCAAATTTGTTTAACCTGTAGAGAGTTAATGATGTGATAACAATAAGATGGAGTAATTGCTTTAGGTTGGTAATTTACATAGTTTAAACAGGGCAGCCTCTAGACTTTAAATCAGTAGAATTAACACATTGGCTGCTTTTTAGAAGTGGAAGGTTTTATAAACTCACAAAGCATGTTAATTGTGCAAGGATAGCATAGATTATGTTATTTTTGGCAGTCTTTCAAATATTTTCCCATATAAAAACTCTTTGCCTAATTATGTTAAGTCTGCATTAATCTCTGTCTTTTAAATAGATATTTTCCTTTTTTCTTTTTTCTTTTTTTTTTTCTTGTGGCAAAGAAGGAAATAAAGATACATATAATTATTACAGTAAAAAATTGAAAGATCATGATTTTACAACATATTTCTGATAATGATGTCCAGTATGTCATGAACTGAAGTGTTCTTTTGGATAGCAACTTACACAACTAATGTACTCAGATACTTTAATCTCCCCACACTGACCTACAAAGTTAAACTTAAGATCTAAGGTTATTTTAACATCTTACCAAAGTACTCAAACTTTCTAAAATGCAACTTTTCTTGCGTTTCTTGCCTCTTCAAGGGTCTATGAAGTAAAACAACTGAATTTAATATTAGGCTAGATGGTAAGGTTTTATGAGGAATCTAATGAATACATTTTTCAGTTCATTTTGGAACAAACTTGTCTATCAGAGCTGGATACATTTTTCTGAGGCTATCATCTAACAGGATCATGGGTTTGGCACTTCTAAAAATCAGTCTGCAAAGTTCTATTGTGTTGATCATGTTCCGTACCACTGGAGATGTTTTTTTTGTTGTTGTTGTTTTGTTTTTTATTTTGTTTTGTTTGTTTTGTTTTGTTTTTAATCAGCAAAACATGAAAATAGCTTTAAACAGAGTATGTTGTTTCTGAAATACCTGCAGCTCCAGAGCTGTCTGGCTAGTTGTATAAAAATGATCAGGCAAGAAAGGACAAATAAACAGGTGTAAAGTAGCTAAATCAAATTATTTTGGTGGTTTGCCATAAAATGGTTATGTTGATTTCTTCTTTGATGCTCCACTAAGATTGAATAATTTTTATAGTAAATAAGGGATGAAATATTTTCAAAACCTCAGTAGACCAAAGTATGGTGAAATTCAATATTTATTTTATTTCAAAGGTTAAGTACTATAATGTGTTTCCAAAGTTATGAGTTATCTTTTTAATATCTGGTAGTTGTTCAAAGGACCTTGCTTTAATGCTTTTTCCAAAACAACCTTTCCTTCCATCTACCTTTTTGGTAGTATTATTGCTTGTTGAAGATGCAATTTTTTAGACAATTACAGCAGGACATTGCAAAATAGAAATGACTGGACTATGTCAAATGCATGTAAGAGATTTTCTCAAGTCTTTTATGTGTGTTTATGTATATATTATGTACGTGTGATATGCATTTGTAACAAAATTTCATGATAAAATATTGGCTGCAAAATTAACAGCTGCTTCCCTCTGGCAGAGACTGGACCTGGCTGAGCCAATTTTGTTTCTAATTACTGTATGATAGAATTATCACTGTGGAAGTGGGTGGGTGGGACAAGGATGAAAGTGCTGAAGGTCATTAGTCCAGGAGATCTTGTCAATTGACCAAAAGTCTGTTATTCTTTCTTTTTTCTTACCATTCTAACTTGCATGTAGAAAACACAAGAAAGCCTATTAAAAGGTGAACAAAGTTTTTAGTGGGAAATCCATTTGAAAAGTTCCTGCTTTGTCAGTTATGGTTCTTGATGCTAACTGCTTATCTGTTTAAGAGTTTCGAATATTTTTTCTAGTAGATATTCTGCTCTAATAGAACTATAGTATTTCAACTGTATATGAACTAGTTAAAACTTCTGCATGTCTTCATTATTCAAAAGAATCATTGTGACCAGAGATGAAATTAAATAGTTCATCTCTGATGGGAATTGTGAATACTGATGGATTTTGTTTGTGTGATGTACAGAAGAAAAAGTTCCTGCCTTGGGATTGCATGCACGGGACATAGGGGTTTTAAAAATAGTTCTAGAAAGCTAACATATTTATCCCATCCACTCCTTCATCCACAGGTGTGTAAGCATGACTCTATTCAACTTTTAGAAGCAATTATTTAGACCTAGATAACTGGACCTCCTGCTCAGTAGGGGGGGTAGACCAGATGATCTTCAGAGGTCCCTTCCAACCTTAGCCATCTTGTGATTCTGTGACAATTTAATGTAGATATCTGCCTAAACAAGGCAGGTAAGTTTCTAATAAAAGTTTCTAAGACAATTTTGACTTCAATGGCAGGTATTTTCCTCAGGAAACACAGAAGTCATTGCAAGAAATCCAGCTATCACAAGCCATTTTTCATCTTGTATTACTGTTGTTGGCTTATCTTACTTGTTTAGTCTCCTTAATGGCAGGAGGTGATTCAGGCAAGACAATTATTAAAATATATATATTACTTTTAGTTTTTCTTTGTCTTGAATGCAGTGCTTTAGACATGAGGAATTGCTTTTTGTCTTTTTTTTTTAAAGATGAATTTGTTGGTGGTCTTCAAGGAATGAACATGTGCTGTGTACCATGGCTATCTATTTACACTGTGTGTTTGAATCACTGAATTGCATAATAGCCTGTGATGTAATTGCACAGCCAAAAAAGTAATAGGTACAACAAGCATGATTGCCTGGTTGCTATGGGAAGATGAAATAATTTCAAATGTAAACTGCTCATGTGAATGGGAGAGGAAGTGGATTAAGGTTATTGTGTAATCACAGTTTTTAGCCCAGATATTGTAGCCCAGAAAAAAAATATGTCCAGTGTGCTTTGCCAAAGACATTCTCTGGACCTATTAGTGTCTACAGAGAAGGAGTCATTTGGAAAATTTTTCATCCGTATACTTTTTTTAAATATTAGATTCCACAAAATAAATCTTGTATCATGGTTAAATGTGTGGTAATTGATTAAAAAGATTGAACAATTGTGTCTGCAAATATGCAATATAGCTACATCCAAATGAGTCTGCAGAGTCACTGGGTTAACTCCTTTCCAGAGCAGCAAAACTATTACCACTGTTACTGGATACTATCAACCACCATAAAAGAGGCTGAAACATAAAGGATTGTGTTGTGTGATGTTCCCCATAAACAGCATTGTAATTGGATCTTGAAAGGATGCTATTTTTTATTTACCTGTTCAATATTTTCTAAACTTGTGTTGGTTGATAACAAGCTATGATCTAGGAAAGCCCTTGCCTCGCCTCTTAGGAAGAGAAAGTAAGTCTTCTCTTCCTAAAGCAAACCATCACAACAGTCTGCGTTTTAGTGTACCTGTTAATAGTTCCCTCCCCCATTAGTAGAGATCTCTGGTTTATTGCATTTTGAATGGAATGAAAGGAAATTCTGGCAGTTGCTGTCTTTGTCAATAAAAGTACCTCTACCATGGTATTTGGGCCTTTGACAGATGTAAATTTAGAGAGTTAAATTCAATCAAATTTCATTCAAAAATCAAAAAATCAAAAACAATAATTTCATTCAAAACTGTTAAATTAGAATACTTGACAATAGTGCTAGGACACCTCTCAGTGTTGAGGTAGGACAGCAAGAGACTTTCAGAGTAACCACTAAATAGTAAAAGCATTGAATTTGATATAAAAACCCTGGTTTAGGGCAATTTCGTGCCATCAAAAGGAGGCTCTGGGGAAAAATAAAATAAAATCTTATATTCTTTACACTTTCTATTCTTTAACCACTAAAAAACTCTCACTGTAAAAAGTGGCTATTACTTGCTTGAGATATGGGATACAAATTCCACATTTGGAAAGGATGTTGAATCCTTACTACAGGTGAGGACCTGATTTCGAAACTGGTAAGTGTACAGTGCTAAGATTTCTAGTCAGAACTGCTTAACTGAATATAAACAATTTACTGACTTAGAGGGAGGAAGTGGAAGAATCTGTATGTACAGCTCATTGAGTAATTGCATTCCTCTTTAAGGCAAAACATGAACCCACATTTTCTAGCAGCAGCAGCAACTTCGCTTTTCTGTTCTTGAGCAGCATGCCATGGAGATACACATAACCAGCAACCCTAACCTTAAAGTTTTTTTTTTGTTTGTTTGTTTGTTTTTTAATATATATCAGGTGACATATGCATAAATCATCTGATATAACAAAGTGTCCTAGACATTATGACACTTTGGTACTAGTGTGAAGTCAAGCAAGTGACACATGGTAGTGACAATGACACATGACACTGGCAGTGACACGTGGAAAGTGGATTGGGCATTTTATTGCCTTTCCAGGCTGAATGTCTCTGCCAAACAGAAATGAGAGTTATATTACCTTTCTGTTGTCATGGCATGCACCCAGTGAGTTGTGTAATACAAGAGGGAGTCTCTCAAACAAATTTTCTGTAAGACCTTTTCAGTTTTGCTGAGTGACTAGCTGAGTGTTAGCCAATAGCAGTATATAGCAAACTCCTTATTTTGTTTTCCACATTGATTGTGTTGATTTTTTAATTATTTTTTATAAATATATTGCAATCTATTCCCAACTAGACTACAGTTGAGACAGAGACAGTCTCTAGCATTATTTCCACCTCATTCTTTCATTGTATTTTTAAGTGCATTTCAAATCTGCAATTATTACTGTAAAACCTAGGAATGGTCCTTCAAGATAATTATGTTAAGGATATAGTCCTGAATCTCTATAGAATTTGATGCATATATAGGATTTGATGCATATTTACTTTTTATTTGGAAATTCTGCTTTCATTTGCTGAAGCAGTTGGATGATTGGAAGTTAGTAGTGGTAGTCTTCCTTTTCCCTGTTTTAGATTCACCATTGGAAAGCATTAAATTAATATTTAATGTAGTGACTGAGAGATCTTATGATTTAAGACTGGAAAAAATAGACTTGCTAAGTATGTCCCAAACATAAGAACAGACAGAATTCTCATTTCCTCATTTAATAACTTTGTTTTTGGTGGTGGTTGTTTCTGTTTTACAGGGTCACACAATTAGGAGGTAATTATTTTTCTATTTGGCTGGGATTATTTTCTTGCCCTTGCTTTAAGGGAATTAAATTCATGATGACTCTAGCTTTCTCTACATCAGGAAGTCATTACCTTTGAATGATTTTGTTTGTCTTCACAGAATCTTACAATCATAAAATGGTTTAGGTTGGAAGGGACCCTTAATGATCATCTAGTTCCAACCCCCCTGCCATGGGCAGGGACACTTCCCACTAGACGTTTCCTCAAAGCTACATCCAACCTGTCCTTGAACACCTCCGGGAATGGAGAATCCACAGCTTCTCTGGGCAACCTGTTCCAGTGCCTCACCATTCTCATGACAAAAAATATCTGTTATTTAATTGAAATCTACCCTCTTTTGTTTAAATCCATTACCCCTTGTCTTATCACTACACTCTTATCACTACAATACACTATAAAGAGTCCCTCCCCATCTTTCCTGTAGGTCCTCTTTAAATACTGGAAGGCCACTTTAACGTCTTCCTGGAGCCTTGTCTAGGCTAAATAACCACAGCTTTCTCAGCTTTTCTTCCTAAAAGAGGTGCTCCAGTCACCTGGTCATCTCTGTGGCCCTCCTGTGGACCTGCTGTAACAGGATCCTGTCTTTCTTATGCTGGGTGGCCCAGAGCTGAATGTAGTGCTCCAGGTGGGGCCTCACGGGAGCAGAGCAGAGGGGGAGAGTCACCTCCCTTGACCTACTGGCCACACGTGTTTTGATACAGCCCAGGATGTGGTTGGCTTTCTGGGCTGCAAGCACACATTGCCAGCTCACGTTGAGCTTCTAATCAACCAGCACCCCCACGTCCTTCTCAGGGCTGTTCTCAATCCATTCTCCACCCAGACTGTATTTGTGCTTGTGATTGCCCTGACCCAGGTGCAGGACCTTGCACTTGGCCTTGTTGAACTGCATGTTTTTCTCATGGGCCCACTTCTCAAGTCTGTCTAGGTTCCTCTGGATGTCATCCCTTCCTTCCAGCATCTGAAGGGATTCTTGCACTGGATACGATTCTACTTTCTGCTCCTGCACTTCTACAATATGTTTTGTAACAGACTGATCTTCACTTAATCTCACTGTCTGTGTTTTTACAGTGCCTCTCATTCTAGCAGAAACCGTAGATAGCTAGAGTCCATTGAGTAGAAAAGAGACTTTGGACAGCAGAAAACGAAACCTCCTTGGGGGAAAATTCAAACAGGAAAGAGAAGTAGGTACATGTTAGAGTGGTCAGCTTCCCTTTATGTTTGTTATTTAGTATAATGTTGACTAGGTTTTTAGATCTTCTCTTTCTGATTTGTATAATCTAGCAGCAGAGTTCATAAGCCCTTAATTGCAGCACATTAAGAACAAGAGAGAGAGAGAGAGACATAAATATAATTATGCAAGAACATCTCAATAATGACCCTAATCCAATGTGCCTCTATGACTGACAGTAGGTAGGGATTTCTATGAACTCTAGTATATGACCTGTATGGAAATAGTTAGCCCCAATAGATCCTCATTTATTACTTATGGCCAGATGCATTGGTCAGTAATATCAGCAACTAATAATTTATTGATTTTATACAAATTAATGATTTTGTATTACAGAAAGAAATGAAGTAACCAGGGTTGGCTTGCTTCTATTCTCAATCTTTGGCTTTTATCGTGAACCTGTTTTTTGAGCTCTTTTTCACAACAATTCAGGTGTCTCTCTAGACTCTTCCAAAAAATTTCACTTCAGTTGGTGTCCACTTTGGGGGTGTGTTTGTATTAAACTTCACTACCTAGAGGGCACTTTGAAAATTTAATCATGGAATGCATTTCAATGCTTTGAAAATTCATATCTAAGACTGTTTACACAAGCAATAAGGCAAGTAAGTGATAAACATTAAGTAAGGAATACATCTAACTTGTTCTAAATGTGCAGGAGTTATCATGACTAGCAGCTGTTAGCATAGCCAGTTATACAACTACCATCTTCTTATAGGCATTGTTGCTTCTGATATACGTGTCCATAAAATCAAGGGCTGAGCCAATAATTTAAATAGAAGCCAAAATTCATGGGCAGGCAATCTTACATATTTTCTACAAACTAAAAAAAAAAAAAAAAACTTTTTAAAATAAGTGCTAATCAATATATTTTGAAACTTTTTATCTGTTATAATCATAATTAATATAGTGACTCATAATATTGAGACTCCTTTAAAAAAATGCATTGGAAAACCTATTTAATTATAGTAATGGCTTTCTGTTGATGACAATAATCATCAGAAATTTAATTTAAAAAGATAATTTTAGTTACATTTAATGTAATTCATCATTTTTCTTTAATTAAAAAAAAGGCAAAAAAATTACCTCTTTTTCTGTTTTCAGTGTTCTATATTTGTTTTTTCTTTTAAAACACTCCCTGCTAAAGCTTATGCTTTTCATTTCTTTTGCAAACACATACAGTGTCAGAAACAAGCATTTTGTTGATAGCCACCCTCCTTCATGTTGCATATTTGCTGAAATTTATAATTCAGATCTTTGTAGTCTTCTAAGCTTTTCACTATCATTAGACTGCAACAGGTGAGATGGCTAACATTTCTCAGAGATTCAGGTTATATTTAGATTTTTTAAATTCTCTGCAGAAATGGCTCTACATGTGAGAAATAATACTTCTCGATTTAACTTATCACAAGTTGCATATTGAAAGACTTCTTTAAACTTTAAATAAATTTTCAGCCAGCCTGAAAAACAGCCATCTCTGGAAAAAGGTATCTCAACAGTGTACCAGTATAGAATAGGAAACAATGTGAAAAACACCCACAGTTATGAGAAGGATGATATATTGCAGCATGTATTTGTAAAAAGCCTTCATCTAAAAAGAGCAGGAAAAAAGGAAAGTTACCATCAGCAATAACTACTTCATAATCACATATTTGGAGAGTTTTAATCTGAAATTTGACATGGTCACACTCAAGGATAATGAAAATTGATAGGATTACAGCACAAAAGATGGAGTTGTAGAGTGGTAGGGAAAGGATGAATATTTTAGAAGTTCAAGATACTGACAAGAAATCCATGAGCTAATGAATAAGTGTGTTTAGGAGTCACAAGCCCAGATTCTGTGAATGATTCATATGACTTTGTGCAGACTGCTTAACACATTTGGTCTTTGCTCATTCATATTCAAAATGGAAATAAATGCTTGCATGTCTTTCTAAAGCACTTCCAGCTTCAGGATGACAGTCTGCATTTATGAGCTGTTGCTAAAGGTGGAGTATTTTATCAGCAATACTGCTATTAATAATATGTGTAATGTACAAAACAGGAATAATTTTCCATTTTCTTCTGGCACAGGAAATGAACAAATGAACTGGTATATTCTAGTACGTATTTATGGTTTTTATGCCAAGCAGTGTCTGCTTTTCTCTTTGATGCCGATCATTTCTCAGAGAACAATACATGAAATGCCAAATTGAAAGAATAGTAACAGACATCAGATTGTTCATTTGTAGTTAGGCTTGCAGCAATACTTTCACTTGGCTTTTTGGGAGTCCTGAATGGTAACATTTTTTTTGTGATTTTAGATTTGCTGATTAACATCTAAACATTATTTTTTCCTTCTACAACATGGAAACCAAGCAAACAAACAGTATGAAAACACTGTTTCTGTGTCTTGTCTCTCTGAGAAAGAATAAAAGGAATTTTCTCCCCCCACCAGTCATTCCACTGATCATTCCCTTTACACGTCTTCCCAGCATTACCTAATTCGTAACATGGTAGGATGAAATTGAAAATGTGTCTTTGTCTTCTCCAAAGGAAAGCGTCATATATGTAGTTAAATAATGAAATCATTTGAGCAATCCATATTATAAATAGTTATATCCCGTCGTCACAATTTATTACCAATGTCCACAGGTTTTTAAGTGCATTTTTGAAGGGAATAAATTACTCTGGAAGTTTAATCTTGGAAAAAAAAAAAATAACCTTGAACAGTGTTAAATGCCACAGGCAGTGAAGCTTTAAAAGTTTACACAGAGACAGCATCTGCCTTCAGCCCCATTCAGAATAGCCTATCGTCACGTAATTGAATTTACGCTACACTGCAAACACTGAAAAGAAAGTTTTCTAATGGCATTCTTTACAGAAAACTGTCAATAAAATTCCTTCCTTCCTTCCTTCCTTCCTTCCTTCCTTCCTTCCTTCCTTCCTTCCTTCCTTCCTTCCTTCCTTCACTCCCTCCCTCCCTCCCTCCCTCCCTTCCTTCCTTCCTTCTCATATCTTTTTCTTTTATTGTTAAAACATGACCAAGTGCAAGAACAAAAATAATACCTGAATTCCACTATGGGAAAACATAAGCTTCTGCAACATTCAGTAATCTTTAGATGTTATAGTAACTTTGAAATCCAAATAAAACCTTTTTTTTTTTTAAGAAACATTTAGAAATAATATTTTTCTTTAGTTTTGATACAAAAATAATAAAAATGGCATATCTAGACTTTTTCATTCTTCAGCTCTATAAACAAATCATACGTAACAAGATACACTATAAGAACTGTAATTGTCCCTTCTTCCACCCTGTTGAAAATAAAATAGAGACAGAAGATAGTGCATTGAAATTTGTCGTTATCGATGTCTATGACTAAGTTATGCAAATGAAAATCTATTACATCCCCACTGAACAGTTAAAGGTGTATAATTGAATGCATATAATTAGTATTCTTTCTTAGGACCAAGTTGAGATCTAAAATCTGTTCCCACCTGGCTACCACGAACAAGTCACATGCATTGATCCATCTAAATTTATTCTGCTAGCAGTATCCAGTAACACTTGAATTTCAGTGTTGCTGACTCCTTTGCTCGTAGTGAAACCTTCTTTCAGTGACATGGCTAGTTCTCTCTGCATCAGCCTGGAAGAATCTAATCAAGTGAAAGTAGGGAAATGGGCAGATTTTGCAAAACCAGGTGGCTACATGTCCAAAGTTATTTCCTACGCTGCACAATAGACATCACCCACAGAGTAGTGTTTGCAGTGGTATTATCATCCAGAGGTTTCCGTTATTTAAGGCTGTCATAGCTTTCTGATAATCTGAAGGAACCAAGACACAGCTGGGGAGGGTCACTGAGATGAGCTGATGCTTAAGTGGTCAGTCCAACCAAGGGATGCCCTGGTCTATTGGTTCCTGTATTCTGATCCACAGAGGTAGTCTGCCTAAGATTTTATTTTGTGTATTGTATATACAAAGCCTGCAAGGACTCAACACATAAGGAGCAGCAGCCATGTATCTTTTATAAATGTTCAGCTTCTGGGTTAGGACACCATCCACTGGACCTTTACTCACAGTGATTGATTGAGTAATGCAAGTTTTAATTATGTTTTTTAATTATGGTTTTAAGTACCTTCAGCCACACCAAAATGTCACAGGTATTAAGGCTTAGTAACAATATATATTAGCATTTAAAGGCCAGGGTTTAGAAAAATCCCATACAGTAGAATTCAGAGATAATAGATTACAATTCAGAGGTGGTAGATATGTTTTCTAATACATTTCTATATTCCACCTGATTTCCTAAAAAGATTAAGGTCTCTGAAAATAATTTGTGTGTACTCAGCTAGTTTGCAACATGCAACGCACCTCTGACTGCTTGCTGGTGAGAGCTCGTACTGGTCATTCCAAGTACTGCAGTTGTGCCAGCAGCTTGCCAGAGCTGCCCTTATAACATTTCCAGTATTTTTGGTGAGATGTGACACATATTTTGCTTTCCATCTGAAGAGGTGTTTATCAATTCAATCATTTTTCATGCAGCTCTTTTTCAATGTCAGACATTTTTATCAGCATGGTCATCTTCTGGCCTGTGTCTTAAACTGCTGTGCTTCGTCCTAATCAGCACTTCACCGTGACTACTTGGGACAATTGCCTTTCCTAGCAGCTGTTCCTTACCACATTAACGATGACAGACAATATCACTGCAACCTCTGCTGGCCTTCGTAATGATGAGCTGATTAGTGCAGAGCTTCTGTCAAAAAGCAGGTGATCAGCCTGCTGCAAGAGAGATTTCTTAGAAGGGGGTAGACAGCTGATTTCTATAGGCTTAGCAGAACACAACATCCAAGAGCTGAAATATACACAAAGCATATTGAATAATAAATATGTATGTTTCTATAGGAATGTTGGTTATCAGCAAATCAGATGAACTTACTTCATACTCAGAAACACCTGGAAAAGACCTGTTATTAGACAAATTAATTATGTGTTCATAGTAACAATAATTGTGTAGTCCAGTAAAGCTCAAACATTTTCTCAAGACATTAAAAACTGTTGCTTACTTACCCTTTTTAGTGCTCTTTTATTATAATAAATAAAGTAATTGCTCCTGAGCCACAGGTAGGAAAATCAGGTAATATATATATATATATATATATATAATTTCCCTAACATTTTGCAGCTCATCAGACTCATGTCTCAATCCCTGTATTTGTTTATATATATATATATATACACACACACACAAATACAGGGTATTTTATATATATATATATATTTATGTATATATAATAATAATTAACAGTATAATACAATTTAATTTAATTTAATTGACATCTATTTACATGATGTTGACCCAATGAAAAAAAAAATATATGATGATTTTCAGAGGGAATTAAAAAATAGTACTCCATAATGTCAGTAATGATACAGCATATATAACATCAATATATAATATTGACAAGGATAGTAAGCAAATATGGTGTTTCACCACATTGAATTACAATTTATTTTCAACTGTGTTTCTGTTTATGTGTTTTTCTTGGTTTATGAAGTATTTAATTAAGTACTATGCTGCATACTGAGATGAAACAATGAGTATAATCACTATAAAAAATACATGTTTAATAGTCATTTTTAAGATAATAAGTAGTTCTGAAAATATAAGCATGTAGGGAATCATCATTCAGCCTGAGCATCCTGTCAGACTAATCAGAAATACATTTTCATCCTGTTATTTTTATTAATAGTTTGGAAGTATAAAATAAATAATTGCTAGTAAAACTTACAAATTTGGTAAACAGAAATTAGTAAAAAACATTATTAAAAAAATAACGTATTTCTTTTATGTTCATAAATCCCATATTATATTTCAGAGTTAATTCAGAAAAAAAAAAAATCAAGTACTGTTGCAGGAATCATGCGTAAACATTACAGATATAGTGGCATTTTTACAAAAGTTTTGCAATGGGAAGTTCTGTTTAATTGTCCATATTCTAAAAAGGATGGTTGATAAATAATAAGTGTTCTCAAAGTAAAAATGAGTAATTCATATTGTTTGGGCTGTAGAAACTGATTTCTTACCTGAAATCACAAATAAAGATAATACAGTAGCCAGAAACCTTGAACTGTTTCGTGTTTTTTTGTTTGTTTGTTTGTTTGTTTGTTTGTTTGTTTGTTTTTCCTTGCAGCTCATTTCAGACATCCAATTATGGTCTCTAATATAGTAAAGGTAAAAATTAAGAGAAACAGATACAACAACCAAACTCAACACTTTTGTAAATTATCTCCACTTACTTGACAGCACAAACCAGTTTCAAATGTCAGCTTAATTGTACATTCACTTTTCCAGCAAATTTATTTATTCAAATTTATAGCAGAGAATGGAATTGAGGGCCTTAAACTTTCTAGGGCATATGAGTTAAGCAAGTTTGTTTGCAAGATTGGCAATAATCCAAGTACAGAATACTTGAGATTTGGAAAAAAAATGAAAGTCACGGAAGGCTGCATGTTCTTAATCTGAATGCTGTTTTAGGGGGCCTGGTCATGGAGAGTTTCCGTAAATAGACGTGGCATCTTAACAGCCAGCATTACTCCCATTTTTTTTTTATTTTTTTTTATTTTTTTTTGGGTTTGTTTGTTTGTTTAGTTTAGTTTAGTTTTGTTTTGTTTGTAAGTTGACAGTAGAGCCTGAAATAGTATTTCCTTTGAGGCAGTGTGGAATTAAATATTATCCAAAAGTAAAGCTGTACATCTTGAAAAACTGAGCTGTACCAGTAAAAGACAATTCTCAGGCAACTGATACTCTAAATCTGGATAATGTCACTCAGTTATAGCACAATGGTGTTCCACCCCACTACAACTCAGCTGTTAGTATGAAAATATTGCTTTCTGTTATAAAATATGGTTCTCAGAACTACACATCCTGTGCCAAATGGATAGCTGTCCATAATTTCTATGAACATATAAATTATGTGTATCTTGACTTTTCTTCCACATCGGGGGAAAAAAAACAAAAAACAACAAAAAAAAACCCACGCCAAACAAGAGTTCTTTATCCTATCTTTCAGCCGTATTTTTTCAAAAAATGTATGTTATATATTTTAAGGTTTCACTTACTGTTCTTCACCTACCTTCTTCCACAAACTCCTTTCTTTAACCATGAGTGAATATGGCTGAGATTGTAATTTGCATAGCAGAAACAAGATGCACAAAAGACAGTTGATTCCTTTAACCCCCCCAGATCTTGCTGTTATCTTGCTGTTTACTTCTTTACTTGCAACAATTTATGAAGTCCTAATCTGAGGAATCCTTGGGATGACAGACTTAATAAATGCAGCAACAAAAACCTTGTTTCATTTCAGCCACTCTTCTGTTGACCCATGCTATTTGTCATATGTTTTGGGATAAAACAGTAGAACAATACAAAAGTTTTCCCTGCTTACAAATTTACTGAACCAGTTTTTTAAATATTCAGCATGATAAACATTTTTTTTTTCTCAAAGAAAATTGCTCCATGTAGGTGCTTAGCTCTTCTTTGTCCATGCTGTAATCAGTGAAGGATTTCCTATAATCTCCCAGGTTTTATTTATTCCACTGTTTCTTGGTGATCTCAGTTATTCTACATAGCTAGCAATCATTTGTATTTTCACTGTCCGAATGTGCATAATAAATTTCACCAGATCAAAGGCTGATCCAGCCCTGTACCATCTTTCTCACCATCAGTTAGATTGAGTGCTTCTGTGCTCACTGGCAGATGCTGTAGGAAAGAGTGCAAGAAAGTGAGCAAATAGAATATATCAGGAATTATTAATGAACAATCAGAAAACAAAACAGAAGACGTGCCATTGTATGCTCACATCATGAATATTGTCAATAATTCTGATTTCTTCCCTGTCTGAAAACAAACAAAACAACAACAAAAGCACCACCACCAATAACAAAACATTAAACTCTGAACAATTTTTTTTTGCCCACTTTGTTCTTAAGATTAAAAGTAACTGAAAAAAGAATGTTATTTGAGATAAAATCTAAAATTTAGTCTTAACTACAGCATCTCTTGCTTGTGCCCATTACATATAAGAGAGAAATATCAGAGCGTTGTGTGTATGTTCCAACAGGATACAGGAAATTTGTGAAGAAAACAACTTTTAGATATGTGCCAAAATTAAGATTATTGCTATGAAGAAAGCTGTACTGTCAGAGCAACCAGTCAGCAGTCGAAGTCAGGAGAAGGGGGAAAAGGGAATTATTGACCTGCATTTTAAGCATGCAAAGAGAGAATCTTCTCTTGATATTGGAATGATATCTCCATCAAACTGTTTACTTCAGGATTAGACTTCAAGATTAGCACAATTGTCTGAAGCTGGCCGACGGATGTGACTATTCATACTGATATACCATTTGTGGATGATATTGGTACTATGTGCATTTTGTGAAAAATATATATATATATATATACATTAAGAATGAAACCTGTTGTGCATTATTTGTTATTAGATGCACACTGAAAATTTATATGAATTTACAAAGCTATTCGATACGCAATGTGCACCTTCTCTAACAATTATGTAATTTATGCAGCAGAGGAAAAAGGGTAGAGTGTTTATCCAAATGATAATATTATTCTGTATTTTAGCTGTGCAAATTGTAGTCTCCACTACATAGCAATTGAGG
This sequence comes from Anser cygnoides, assembly GCF_040182565.1. Lineage (NCBI taxonomy): Eukaryota > Metazoa > Chordata > Aves > Anseriformes > Anatidae > Anser > Anser cygnoides. Next base: position 80,862,080 of record NC_089874.1, read on the forward strand.
ACAGTCTCAGATATATTCACTGGAAATAAGTTTTATTGCAAGTGGTAAATGAAAATGTTACTAACTTAATCACTTTAGAAAGCTTTCTGGTCTGTTATCTTTTTCTTTTTTTTTTTTTTTTTAATCATCTATTTCAATAATTCTTCATGTATACACTAAGTCTTTTTTTGCATCGATGGTTGCATATTAATGGTTGATTAATTGATACATTAACAGGCAGAAATAGACACACCCTTTGGTATCTTCCCCTTTCTGAAAATAAAATGAAATATATAATAAATAGTGAAAATCAATAACAGTTTACAGAAAGACACATAAATGCAATACCATATCATAGCTTTCTTATAGTTTAAACTGTTAGCAGATTTCTGTTACAGTAGGCAGTAGTAGTAAAGTAGTTAAATATCTCTGAGTAGTTAAGTACTTACTTTTTAAAACTTGGTTAATTGCAAGTAAATTGCTTTGAGAGCACTGCAGGTGGAAAATAAAAACAACAAATGTAAGATTATGTTTTTGACATGAACCAAAATAGAAGCATATGGATGTGCCTGAACTGTTAGCAAAAAAGAAAAAAAAAAAGACAGATAAGACTAAGCAGACTATCTTCTTATAGAAGATATACCGATTGTAAAGCTAACTCATTATTAAACTAACCGACTGAATTAGCAAAGACTGACCATAAATTGACCAGAAATTAAAAAATAAAAAAATACATAAATAATAAATACATAAATAAATACATAAATCCAATAAACCAATTTGCTAATAGAGAAATAAAATTACATACATAAACATGTTTCTTGACAATTTGCAAGTAATTCTCCCTTTAAGAAGTTTCAAAATGACCATGCATATAATCCTTTTCCAATTTTAAAGCCTCTATAAAGGCAAAAGTTCCACTTGAATCCTTTTATTACTTAGAACCTTTAATGAACAAGGAAAGTAATGCTGCAGTGTAGATGATATGGCTGAAAACTTGGTGCAACAGAAAACAAATTTGTGACAATGAAAAAAAATACAAGGAAAAGATTGAAATGAAGTACTTAATGGCTGTGTTGTAATTACATCGTTAACTACTGTCACAGGAGATTGAAGTCAAGAACTTTTCATAAATTAGGAAAAAATGGTTCATTGAATTCATTTTTTTTTCTGAGGCAATATTTACAACACTTGACATTTTCTGTGAAAAAGAAAAATTTGAACCAAAGTTCTTTATTATTTAGTATATTAAGTTCAGATTAAGTGTTCAAAGACTTCAAGATTTTTGACAGGTGGGCTTTTTCTTCCCTGAATTAACATTTTCAATACAATTTTTGTATACAACTTTTTGTATACAATACTCTTTTGACTTTTACATTTTGCCTGATTTAGAAGAAAGACTGAACTTTGTTGTACTTCTAATATCAGAATTACTAAAGTTTCTATATAGTCAAATGTTTGTTTTCTATTAGCACTACAGATTATTCATAAGAGTGTGTCTAAGAGTGTCTAACTTAAGCATTAAGAAGATACTAAGCAAAGTCTGATGAAAAAAATGGAATCCATTTCTATGCTTTGGATCTTTCTCCCCTCTGAGAAGACAATTGTGCTGTTGTAGTTGTGGTCAGCTTTAGGACAAGACTTGCACCAGAGAAGAATTTATCCAAGCTGAATTTTGTTTGTTTTAAGACAAAGGGAAAGGGTTGCTTTAATACAAAAGGAAAGGGTGCAGTTTTGGGCCGCACAGTGTAAGAAAGATATAAAAATGTTAGAGAGTGTCCAAAGGAAGGCTATGAAGATGGTGATGGTTCTGGAGTGGAAGATGTATGAGGAGAGGCTGAGGTCACTTGGTTTGTTCAGCCTGAAGAGCAGGCTGAAGGGAGGCCTCATGGCGGCCTGCAGCTCCCTCAAGAGGGGGCAGGCGCTGATCTCTGCTGTCTAGTGACCAGCAATAGGACCCGAGGCAACGGCATGGAGCTGTGACAGGCTTGGTGTTAGGAAAAGGTTGTTCATCAAGAGGGCACTGGAACAGGCTCCCCAGGGAAGTGGTCATGGCATCAAGACTGCCAGAGTTCAAGAAGCATTTGGACGATGCTCCCAGACAGATGGTCTGATTTTTTGAGTGGTCCTTTGGGCACCAAGTGATTGGATTCAGTGATCTTTGTGAGTCCCTTCCAACTTGGGATATTCTATGATTCTATAATTATGTTTGTTCACAGGGACTTAAAGGACACAAAACCAGAATGATACCCATGGCATCAGAAAACAAACAAGATGCGAGTACCTGCACTTCTTCAAGTCATCTGAGTGACAGTGAAGCCTAAAAAAATGACACAATCTGAGAGAGAGTATTGTCATGTTCCAGGCAGAAACTCTTGAAAAATATAAACCTGAATATTTGTTTGACATCCTAAAGAAAGCTTTTCAATTCCATTTCTGCAAATGTTTTTCCTTTGATTGCAACATACTAACAATAATGTTTTGGCTTGGCTACATATATATTAATGATTAATAAAAATGTTGTGCACTTTTCATCTGTGAAATATTTGGATAATTCTAGATAGAACATTTTGCTGCAGAAAAAGTTTTAAGGTCCTTCCCTCATTTGCCATTTCAGAGCTTCTACTTTATAAGGCTTGCTTCCATCTGTTCTGAACAGTTGGTTCTAAGAGGGTAACAATTAAACTGTGTTTTGTTGTTGTTGCTGTTTTTGGTTTGGTTTGGTTTTCTTTGGTTTAGATGTTTTTTAGTTTCTTTTCATTTTGGCAATGAAATGATTTTAATTTAATTCTCAACTAAACAAACATTAAAGTACAATTTTGTTTAGGTTAAATTAATACTGTTATAGGTAGTTACTTCTACCATTGTATTCTTGGGTTTAAAATCATCATTTAGCAAATGTCAGTAGTAAATCTGACCATTTTCAAGTTTGGCTAAACTGAGATTACTTCTTTCTCTTTCATTGATAATTGCATTCCCTAGTGCACAAGAATACTAAAATAATAATTCTAGACAACAAAGAACAGCTTATTATTTTATTATCTGCTGCTTCAGCTTTTTGTACTTTTGTTTTATTTTTTCATTTTAGCTCCAGGAAATATTTTTTCTGTATCACATAGCATGGATGTCATTCATTCAGATATTCTACCCCATTGTGAAATATTCTCTTATAATTCTTTCGAGCAGCTCTGTCTCAAACATCTTTCAACTATGTTGTATTCATTTTAGTAAAGATTTTTGATCTTTAAGTCCATCATTCCACATGAAAACTCTCATCTGCAAGTTTTCAAAAATTAGCATATTTCTTTTTCTGTTTACCCCCACTGTTTACCTCTTTCATCCCTCTGCAGAGGTCCATCACCTTTCCATAATGTGGTCTGTATTTTAATAATCACCTCTATGAAGTTACCTAAAGGACAAGTAGAAACCCCATTGACTCCTAAGTATATAGTTTGTTTGACAAGTTTTCATAAATTATATTTTTTTCCTCTATACTAAAGCAATACTGTTCTCTGATTTTATGTCTACCTAGAGGATTAATTATAGTGTAGCCAAGGCTCTCATAGAGCAAATCTCTGGAATTACAATATTTTCCATCTCTTTGCATGCTCAAAACAAAGAGAGATTGCATGCTATTTATATATAATGCATATATATATATATATATGGTTCTTAATGTAAATGAGACAAAACAGACAGGTCCAGATTCATAAGTAGTGCATAAAATAGTATGAGCTAGGCTCATATTTATTTCTATTCCCTTAAGAATTCTATGTACTTCATAGCGATAGGTTTAATTAATTTACTATATATGTGCTGTAAATAGCATAGCACTAAATCAGTTGGAGTTTGGCTGCTAGTGACTTAATTATTAAATATTTACCTGCAATTTTACAGAATAGAGGGGTGTGATGAGGGCAGTAGCATGCATGCCACCAGGAAGCATCGATCAACCATTTAAATGTGGCAAGTATCTCGAAATCTTGAGGTTTTGTTCAGTATCAAAAATAAGTTACTTTTAAATACTTTCAAATTTAAGAATTGTGAACTATTGAATACAGATTAAGGACAAAGGAGGGAATAAACTTTCTTGCTGCAGTGTTGCTGAGACTGGAATACATCTCTCTGGTCAGGGTTCTACTTGGTCTATAGTCACTAGTTGGAGAGCTACTTGTGTCTTGTCTCTTCTCTAATCCTGTCTCCAGAGTATCTGTTGCTTTGTTTTCCAATTTTTCCACTGTAAGAATTAAGAAACAGTTTAAGTGTACCATCTGTTTCATCTTAAAAATATAAGTTAACCAAGAGCAATATATATAAAAGTTATCACTTTCACTTCCAGTAGGTTATCAATTAGACTTTTCCTTATCAAACGGAATTTTCCAAATACCCAGATATTTCAAAAAATAAATTCATAAGTGTAGTACTTTGTCTCCTACCAGGCATCCTAACAACATTAGATGTAACTTCAAGGCCTTGACATATCCTAGAGACAGTTTCAGACCAGCTCCTACCAGTTCAAGTAAGAGACAGGTTATTCTGCTTAAGGTAAGCTTAAAGTATGTAGGATTTCTCTGGAACAGCTAGTTAAAATTCTCTTTCCTGGTTTGGAGCTAGCACAGCAGTGGGAATTTACACTCCTTGGGACTTGGTAATGAAGATTTGTCAAAAGTAAAATAAGGTTTTGAATTTCTTGGGAAATAAATTAGAAATTCAGAAAATTTAGTATGAGGTGAAGATGAAAAGGTCTACTGGGCTCCAGAGCACTGAGGCTAGGAAAGCTGGTTTTCTGAAGCATGAGTGAGTAGGGACAGAAAAGGAAAACAAAGGGGAAATCAAGTAAGAGAGAGAGAGAAAGGTAGTAGGGTTCTCATACAAGTTTTATGAGTTTTAAATAAATGTCATAACAACTTAAAAAATCATATGGTTTTAATCGAATGCAATCAAACTTCTACAACTGTGTGCTGGATCAGACAAAGCATTACAGGTACCCACAAAAAATATTCCCATTTGTATCTCCTACATTTCTAATATCTAAATAAATAAATAAATAAATAAGCTGGACAGATTTCTCATTACAGCATATATCTATCTTGACAATGAATTTCTGACTATGCCTTGCTCTTGGTAAACACACTGTTTGTCATAATACAGTCTCTACTGCAACGTTTCTCTCATTGTATTTGACACACACATTACCACTTATTTGAGTATTACATTTCTCAGTGTCTCTTGCAATGCTGGAATTCCATCTGTCAAAAAAAAAAAAAAAAAAAGAAAAAGAAAAAAAAAGAGTAAAACAAGGAAACTCTCTTGTCATTGCAGAAGGTGTATTACCAGGTTAATATAAAATGATATTTTGTATCGTATGGTTTTTGTTTTTTTTGTTTGTTTTGTTCGTTTTGTTAATATATATGTCCTCCCGGTCTTGAAAAAAGAACATTTGGATTGATATGGCAAGTTAGGGTACTGGTCTTGCTTTTGACTCTGCTCTAGAAAGCTCCAGTATCTATGTAGCACTTCTTGCAGAATTCTGATTCAAATAAAACATAGAGGTCATAACAATAGTATCCTTATAGTTTGGATTGTTTCCTCTATAGATACATATGTAAATGAAATGGTTTGGCCTGAACATGAGAAATATTCTTACAAACTGACTGTTGAATTCACTTATAAAATGAAATGGTTATGCATGCTATAAAATCAAATCAAATCAAATCAAATCAAATCAAATCAAATCAAATCAAATCTGGGGTCAGTCCAGAAGCATGCTTGATTTTGCAATCCCTAGCTTTTAGAGAAGAACAGGGACATCATATTTATTATTATTATTGTTGTTGTTGTTATTATTATTATTAATTTTTCTTTCCAAAAGACTGAAACAGACTTGTTGAGAAAAACAACCAGACTGAACCAAACCAAAACAAACACCCTTCCTGATTGAAAAGCAAAGGGATTACAAAATATATTGTCCTTGGACATGAGGCCAGTGCAAATCTTCAGAAGATCATTAGTCAGATATTCCACATTTTCTTTCTTAGATTTGATCACAGGTTTGCTCAGGAACCTTTTTTTGCAATGCCATAAATATCTATAGTTTCCTGAAACAATAAAGTCACGGAGGGAAATCTGTAAATAACAAAGAGCTTGTCAGATCAGCCAGTCAGATCTCAAATTTAGTCTAGCTTTCATTTACTTTGCAGCATGGAAAATATATTTTTCACTTCACACTTTGTGAAGAGAAATCTTCAAAATGGTTGGAATTTCAGTTCAAATATCACCTGATAACATGATGTTTATCCAAACTATCTACATCACTTGATGTTGGATTTAAATTTCACAAGAACAGAGAGGTTAATGAAATTTCTAGTGCTTGCTTTCTCAGAGGTCAGAGATACCACAGTAACATTTTATCATTACATATGATATTTCTATTCCACCTGAATTAGAAATTATAGTGGAAAATATAAAAGAAAAATAAGTAAAAGGCAAATGAAAAAAAGACCCTAACTTTTTTAAGCATCAAAGAAACTGTCATCAAGTTCTGGTAATTCTCATTTTATTGGAACTGGTTTAATTATTTTTTCTCAAACAGAGCATTATGAATTGTTACACTTTTTAATCACTCGTGACAGATGTTTTAGGAACTGTGAGAAAATTAGATCAGGAACCTTGAAAAATGTTTACAAAGATGTTGTCTGGCAAGTCATCTCTTGTAATATCAGAAATTCACTTCAGGTAATGAGATGCCTCAAAAAAGTGAAGAAATTAAAAATATAGTATATGAAAATTTCTACCACTTTCAGAAATTCAAAAAAAAAAAACATAAAAAGAGAGTGGTTAAGCATCCTAAAAAATCTGAAGTTGGTATGCATAAAAAAGCAGTTTTGTAAAATAAAAATAAGGTAGAGATTTTGACATTCAAAAGCACTTTTAAAATGCTGTTACAAATCCTAAGTAAAAGACACACACACAAAAAAAAAGATATTTTTAGCTCCAAATATATCACTAATTCATTTCAGTATCTTTACTATCTTTCTCCTACATCAAAAAAAAAAAAAAAGCTGTTAGTATAACCAGTATATCAATATATTTTAACAGTGATATAAACTTTCAATGAAAAATAGTTCAGTGTTTTCAGTTGTATCTTTTTAATGTAACTGAATATGACTTTTCTGATATATTATACTTACCTCCTCTAACACAGAGAAAATTTAGTGTTGCAAATACCCTTTGAATTAGGTTGGAAACTCCAGACAAAGTCTGGTAAAGGTTGTTATGAACCAGAACAAAATTTTGAAGGATAATTGCCTTTTGAAAGATAATGAAAGATAACTTAAATTGTCATCCTTTTTTGTATGGTGTTTCCTGCTGCATTCCATGCAAACTGTTTTCATTCAGTGTATAAAAACCAAACTGATGCATGTTGTGTATTGTAAATAAATTAAACTTAGAGTAATTGATGAAGTAGTCAGAAGCAAAAATATACCAGCTTTATCTCTGGAAAATGCTACATGATTTCATTTACAACTGTTAGCTATTTATAACCTTCCATCTGCAATCCATGGCTGTAGTTAGGAACAACCTAATTTCATACTTAACTGGCAAGCAGTGGAAAGGTGCCTAAATATGTTCTTAAAGACTTGGTCACTTGAGGTCTGTTATAAATTCAAAGGATGGAGAGTTGCTGCTAGTCAAATGTCATCACTTCATCAACACTGCATCCTTACAACACTAGAAAATTGCTTAGTCTACTGACTGTACTTTTACATGGAAACAATACCCTAACACCTATTTTAATAGGAAACCTTAGTTAATGAGGAAAGAACTGCTATTGGGTATCTCCAGTTAGTGTTACTACATTTGCAAAGACAAGCCAGTGTAGCTTGAATTAAAGGGGAGTGGGGGGGGGAGGGCGGAGAGAGAATGAAAGAAAAAATGAGAGAATGAGAAATTGATAGGAAAAATCGAAGGGGCGATGACATATTCATAAAGAAAAGTTGTTTTTTTTTCCTTTTTTTTTCTTTTTTTTTTTCCCTTAAAACATCTAGTTTACCTTCAGAAAAGCGTTTATTAACCTAAAATAAGTATGATTCCTTAAAAGAGGGTGTATTTCACTGAGTACACAATAACACTGTACCTTTTAGAATTTTAAAGAAATGGGTATCTGACAGTGAGCTGCTTATTAGCATCTAATATGATAGACAGGTGCATTACATTTAGTTCTGAAGAGGAAGAAAGAGTGGAGAGAGACTAAAAATAAATGATTTGCATTTTTTATTGTACTTAGAAATAGCTGCACAGAGAACAGGACAAAATTAGCTGTAGTTTTATGTAAATGGTGTATGTAAACACCAACTGATTAACAAATGTATTATGTATTTATATAAGGAAAAATTTCTTACAACTACTTAAAAAAACTGAATACAAGATTATATTATGTTTATTATGTATTCATAATATGTTAAACAGCTGAATATACACACAAAACTCTGATTTGTATATTTTTAAATGCAAATAAACATAGGAAAATATATAAGGTTACATTTGTACTTTAAAACGACACACATTATGAAATTCATTATATGCATTCATTTGAAAAAAAAAAAACTTAAAAAATCTCCTCTAATATTTAAAGATCAAAAATGTTTGAAGTAATCATGTTGGAAAAGCACCAAGAAGTTTTTCAACCTTAAGAGGAAAACTGGTTATGTTGAAGATTTCCTGACAGTAACTGGTATTTTATCAATTCTTTCTTATGTTATTTAATACTCTTTTCCTTGATGTTTCTTTTCTAATTAATTGTCCATAAATTATCCACTTGGTGTTTAAGAGATAGAAATGCTGAAATATAACTGGTAGCTAGTTTATTTATTTATTTATTTTTCCAACAATTTTACATGTCAAATAACTTTCATTGTGATTGAGGAAGGTGATATAACGGATATCTCATGCTAATATTTACACGAAAAGAATAAATACCTTTCAGGAAAGAGATGTAATTATAATAACTTATTGAATATCTTACTTCTAGAAGGATTGCCTTAGTACACCACATAAAAGTCTTGTGGTAATGTATATGAAGCAAAAAAAAATGTTTGATCAACTTAAAATATTTTATGGTAGCAGAGATCCAAGATGCTGGTGGTCTGTTTATGTTTCTTTAATATGTTAAACTCTAAAAGTAATATGTAGCTGGCAAAACAAAACAAACAAAAGAAAAATGAAAACAAGTTTCATATATTTCTATATGAAATGTTTCTGAAAGTGTTTAAGTCTTGATTACATGTCATTATGTTTAAGAAAATAATGTGTATAACTGAGGTTGCTGTTAACACTTCAATGGATATTTAATATATCCAAAAAAAATTTTTTTTTTTTTAAGTTTTAGCTATTTATAAGCTTGTGTTTCTGTTTATGCTTTCCATTTCCATTTGGCCACACTTCCTGGCATGGCAGTAAATCTAGGTCATGACCAGTGCTAGACTGTTAATATTTTGTGTGTGGAATGATATGAGTTATACCCTCTGTAATCCTGTGATTGCCAGGACAAGGCAGAGCAGCTAGAGTTAAGGATCTGGCTAGTATGTAAATAAGTGTGGTTGGAGATCTAATTGATGGTGCTACTTCACACAAGTATAACTCTTTTGGCTTGCCTTTATTTCCCAATCTAAGCTGAAATAGTTCAAAAATATTGAAATTCACAGAATTTGGTTCCCTTTTAACTCTGGTGAATTCGTGTCTGTAGCCTGGGGATCGAGTTATAACATAGATGGTCCTGAGGGAAAGCCAAAGCTGTAGCATTCTCTATAGGCTGACTTGGTGAGTTAATACAGCCTAGTTGCCTTTTAGTGTTATGTGACACGCCACCACTCACGGTACATGTGATTCGCAAGGTCTTCCAGAGGAGCCCTCCTGGCTGCATACACAATTATTTCCCCAGGTAATCTTCCTTAACTTACAGCAGAGAAGTAATTAATTGTAGCTTTTCTGTTTTGTTTTGATTTAAAGCATGTAATATTCCACAAATGTATAAGCATTTGAAGATTCATTACTGTAAATAATACAAAAGATTATAGCAATGCACTTTCTATATAAAAAGTACAGAAGGTCTTCTAAAAAGTGTGGAAAGATAGCAGAGAGGACAGGAGTTATGTGAGTGAATTAGTCTTCTCTTCCAGCCCCTGATGCCACACTTCCAGGCATAGATGGGGTAGGTCTTCCCCCCAGTGTATCTGATTAAAAGTGTTGAACAATTACAAGCGTATGTTCTCAAAATGCAGTTATGCATTATATTGTCTTCAGTGATAAACCTGGGTTAAAAAATTCTTCACTCCCTACCTTGACTTGGGGCTACTTGTTGCTGCCACAATTTTAGTTCACTACCCCTCTGTTTTTTTCCAAAAATAGCTATTTGTGGGACTGTGTTGCAAACCATACGACTGACATGAAGCTGGTTACAGGTAAATCTACACACTGTCTTAGGTAGTATGTTTCATTGTGTGTATATATGTGTATGTCTTCAACATAATTATTACAGAGATAATATTTAAAGACTGACCTACAAGCGAATATATGGGAATATGGTGTGAGTGGCACTCTGAAGTACAGGCAGAAGTGGAGTGTAGGACACCTTAATGTAGTTCTACTGAAGAAAATATTTAACTGTCCCATTGTTTATACAGCACAGAATTAGTACTTACTAGCGTCTGTCTCTTCTATTCTATTTGCAATTCTCCTCGTGTTAGAAATGTGTCTCTTACGATTTACCCTTAGTTTCCAGCCACATTAGCTGTATGTTTATGCATTTGATTGTTCATCACTCCATTTTCTGATGCTCAGTTTAACAAAATGCTTTGCTAGGCTTTGTCTACTTTCGACATAAGGTCAAAAGAATATCTCTGATCTTATAAATCCCCATGAGCATGTAAATTACATATATTATTTATATTTTGCATCACTTTGGAAACTCCTTTGATTTCCCTGCAAAATGTCAGTGGTTTAGTTATTGAATTCATGTGAGTGATCATCTTTGTGTTGTTTTGCTTTTCCACTCTTAAGCACCACCAGGAATATTTAATGGATAGTGATTCATTCCTTAGCCATTTTAATTAGCATATGGTTCCTGAACTTAGCAAGTGTTGACAGCTATTTCTTCCTGTCTTGTACCATGAGGGACCTTGTTATGGTGATGTTTCATCCTTCTGATGCTGACTGATGGGCTCTTCCATCCGACTGCAACTGTTCTGTTACTGTACGACACTGGCCCTTTGATCCATGCTGCTGATACTATCCTGACCCTCCTCAGCTCCTGCACTTCTTGCCACCTACACTTGTCATCCTATGTGTGGGAAGATGAAGTGCAAAACAGCTCTGGAATATGTAGTCAACACAATTGCAGACATAGTGCAACCTGTCGCTACTGAGTTCTCACCTGCTCTAAACCATTAGAAGTTGGTACCTAATATTTTTATAAGTATTTGCCCTCAGTTTAAATTAGGATGGCATGTATATGCATATTAATATACATATCAGTCTCATGTATATGCATATGTGTTGTGGTTTAACCCGGCTGGCAGCTAAACACCACACAGCCGTTTGCTCACCCTCCCCCCTCCCTCTCTGGGGTGGGGGAGAGAAACGGGAAAGTGAAACCTGTGAGTTGAGATAGAGACAGTTTATTAAGACAGGAAAATAATAATAATAACAATAATAATAATAATAATAATAATAATAGTATTACTAATAATAATGTGTAAGAAAACAAGTGATGCACAATGCAATTGCTCACCACCCGCTGACCGATGCCCAGCCTATTCCCGAGCAGCCGGCCCCCCACCCCGGCCAGCCACCCCTATATATTGTTTAGCATGACGCCAGATGGTATGGAATACCCCTTTGGCCAGTTTGGGTCAGCTGTCCTGGGTCTGTCCCCTCCCAGCTCCTGCTGCACCCCCAGCCTGCTCGCTGGCAGGACAGAGCGAGAAGCCGAAAAGTCCTTGGCCTGGTGTAAACACTGCTCTGCAACAATTAAAACATCAGCATGTTATCAGCGCTCTTCTCATCCTAATCCAAAACATAGCACCCTACCAGCTACTATGAGGGAAAATTAACTCTGTCCTAACTGGAACCAGGACAATATGCATTTTAGTCTTAGAGAAAGATATAGCAAGAGATATGGGGTCTAGAGAGAGTTGTTAAGAGTATCTGAATGAGGTTTTCACTGTTAATACCCTAAAACTTCAGAACTGCAGCTTTAGACTTTTATTGTAGATTTATTTAATTCCAGAAAGCACTGTTGTTTTATAGACAGAATCTGATTCCTTGGCTTTGGAAGGCTTTCTCAAAAAGTTTTTGGAAACTTTAGCCTTTGGTAATCCGATAGACCTACAGATTTTGTGTGTCTATTACTGGTGATTTATTTAATTTTTTACATTAACCATCTTGTATGACTTTTCTTTTGGGGGAGGGGGGAGATTTTTTGTTTTGTTTTGGTTTTTTAAACCATGCACATCTTCCAGCTTCTCTTTCTACTTTGAAGTTTTCATATTGACTAGAAACACAGGCAGCTGAAACAAGAAACAGTGCATATTTAGCTGGGATGAAATACCTTTTATAGAATACAAAAATCTTATGACTAGTCTGTGTCCATTAAATTACTTCATTTACCCTTTATACCCTTCTTCTCAACTGCTCTGGACGTGCAATCCTATACGGAAAAAAAAAAAAAAAAATCAGAATTAAGCCCTTGTCATTGTTCAGTTAAATAAATATGAAACATTCATAGTAAAAGAAGCACCTCTTTTGGCTCAACCACATTAAACAGAAACATTTATCCTAGCATTTAACTCATAGGTCAGGAATAAAGTGTATTAAAATGAATATGCTTAGGTCACTTAGTTCAGAAAGGAAGCTGAGCTCTGCAGACAGACAAAACTAAACTATAACTTCTCGTGTTCTTTTGTCTTTTAATGCTTATTTACTTTGTAACAGATTAGAAAATGTTTATCATAATCTGAAATTTATGTGAATGTGTGAACATATATTTTCCTATGCATTTTTTTTCATTAAAAAGTATAAAAGTCCAGAATTTGGAATAGGTTCATAAAAGTGAGCATGTATACCTTAGAACATAGGTCATGTTTCTGGTTTATTAAAATGAACCCCTAATTATAGTGGCACGACCACTCTATTACTTTTTATGTTGGGAGATGATTTGATCCAACCTTTTATATTAGATGTAACAAATATGTTTGAGAGAAAAGCCATCAAAAATAACCCCAAAATCCAATGCCAAATTCAACAGAAGGAAGTAAAGAAAACTCTACAGAAAAGCCACCACCAAACCCCAAAAAATCCAATTCAAAACCCAACAGAAAAATTGACACAAAACTGTACAGAAAAGCCACTACCAAACCCCAAGAATCCAATGCAAAATCCAACAGAAACACTAAGAGTAGACCCTACAAAAAAAGCCATCACCAAACCCCAAATTCTACTGCAAAATCCAACATAAAAATGGACAGAAATCCATACAGGAGAGCCACCACCAAACCCCCCAAATCCACTGCAAAATCTAAAGGAAAATATTAGAGAAAACCCTACAGAAAAGCCACCACCAAACCCTAAAAATTCAGTGTTCATAAAGCCACCATCGAACACCAAAAAAAAAAAATAATCCAAAGCAAAACCCAAGGGAAGAATTCAGGGACCCCGCAGGAAAGCCGCCACCAAAACCCACAATGTCCAAAGAGAAACCCAAGGGAAAATCTTGGAGAAAATCCTAAAGAAAAGATGCAACCAAACCCCAAACATCCTTTGTAAAATCCAAAGGGAAATTTTGGAGAATAATGTACAAAAAAAAAGCCACCACCAAACTCCTCAAATACACTGCAAAGTCCAACAGAAAAGCTTAGAGAAAACCGTACTGAAAAGCCACCACAAGTGCACTAAACTCCACTGGAAAATCCAACACCAAAGCTTGGGGAAAAAAAAAAAAAAAAAAAAAACTCAAGATAAAAGCCATCACAATTACCACAAAAATCCTATACCTACAGAAATCCCTACAGAAAAGCCTCTACCAAAAGCTAAATATTCCAGTGCCAAATTAAAACAGATAAACTTAAAAAGAAAACTCTACAGAATAGACACTACCAAACTCCAAAATACAAAGCAAAATTACAGGAAAATCTTGGAGAAAACCCTACTGAAAATCCACCACCAAACACTATAAGTAAATAAATAAATAAATGAAATGCAAAACCCAAAGGAAGAATTCAGGGAAATCCTACAGGAAATCAACCACCAAGTCCCAAAAACCCAATGCAAAATCAAACAGAAAACAAAAAACAATCAAACAAACAAAAAAAAGACAGAAAACCGTACAGAAAAGCTACCATCAAACTGCAAGAATTCACTGCAAAATCCAACAGAAACACTAAGACAAGACCCTGCTAAAAAGCCAACACCGACCTCACCAAAATCCACTGCAAAGTCCAAGAGAAAAACAGAAAACTGTACAGAAAAGCCACCCCCACCACCCCCACCACCCCCCCCAAATCCACTGCAAAATCCAGCAGAAGAGCTTACAGAAAAGCCTACTGAAAAACTGCTGCCAAACACCCAAAATTCCAATGCAAAATCTAAGAACATAACTTACGGAACACGCTACAGAAAAACCATCACCAAACACCAAAAAAATACAAGACAAAACCTAAGGGAAGAATTTAGGGAATTCCCCACAGAAAAGCCACCACCAATCCCCCCAAATCCATAGCAAAATGCACATGAATAATTCAGGAAAAATCCTACAAAAGCACCATCACCAAAACCCACAATGTCCAAAGACAGGTCCAAGGGAAAACCTTGGAGAAAATCGCACAGAAAAGCCACCACCAACCCCACCCCCCCCCCCAAAAAAAAAATCCAATGCAACATCCTCATGAATAACTTAGGGAAGACCTTGCAGAAAAGCCTCCACCAAACACCAAAAAACAAAACAAACAAACAAACAAAAAACTGCTAAGACTCACAAAGATATTAAATTATTTCAAAGACAGTAATCCATTGACATAGTATAATTCTAAGTATACAAAATCTTTAACTTGCACAAGACAAAAACGGTAAGTTATTTTGTCCTTTTGTATGTTACAGTCAGGGTTTTTCCCTCCCCAAAATCTACACAGAAGCAGACATTTTTTTTTCCTTTCTGCCCAATTTGTACACTTCATCACAAAATATCAGCTTTAGCCTGCCATACAGTCTCATTTCTCTGCTGTGACAGCACAGAGGAAAGAGCAAAGGTGTAGCTAGCTAGGGAAATCCCTGACACCAGTCAACTGGCTCAATAGAGTTCTGCTTGCAGACTGCACGGGAGAAGATGAATTGTTTGCACAGAAAGAATGGACAGAGAAGGTCAGAGAAGCTGTGGAAAACTTACTAGACTTTGTCCTCTCAAAGCGGGATGGGAAGCTGCTATGCAGATCTTTGAGGACATAAATCTGTAAGGTAGCACTGCAACAGATTTCAGAAGTAGACTAAGCCATAAATTTTACAGGACCCCTTACCTTTCAAGGGAAGCAAAAAAGGTGGAGAGAGAGCATGTACGTCCTGTAGAAGCAGCATGTAAGGTCTGGTGTATGCTCTCGGAGTGTTATTTTTTCAAATGCAAGAGAAAACACAGTGTCTTTGGATAACTGCCTTTGCAAGGAAAAGCTTTACCATATAGGAATGATAATAAAATGTCATATGGGTAAAATAATTTCATGAGATCAAATGTTGGGAGAGTTGAGATGGTGGTATATTATCATTTCACAGGCAGCTCTCCAAATTTTTTTTGTTGTTGTTGTTAAAAATGTATCATCAAGAAGATACTGCATAAAGCAAAATCTGAGTAATGTGCCTGATTGCTGGAATTCGATCGAAGAGAAATTAAATAAAAATAGAAATATTTCTGTTCAGCGGATCAGATGCAGCTGCTAACTATCTGGAACAAACAAGCAAAACAAAACAAAACAAAAACAAACAAACAAAAAAAGAAAACAAAAGTCCACAAAGAATTCAAGAAGCCAAAGGAAAATTCTTGCAATTAGCACTGGATAAAAGCTGTTTTTTACATCAATCAAAACTTTCTTTTTGTGCTTATTATTTGGAGAATTTATCTCTATCCCCAAATAATTATTCTGGAGTCAAAACATTTGCTTGGGAATGGTAGAAGGAGCACACAAAGTATAAGATTTAGGGTCTCAGACATTCTAGCTTAGTTGGAAATAAGGGGTTTTAGTTGCTGAACTTTTTGTGGCAAAACTCCATTGTGAACTTCCAAAATTTTTACTCTATAGGTGTTTTGTTAAAATAAGTATGTTCTTGAAGAAGTTTTTGCTAAAAATTAACAAGAGTTTTGATTATAATGTTTTAGCAAACTCACTGCAGCTTGTAAACTATTTTTTTAGGTTTCTTGCAAACTAAATGTCAAACTTTTGTTTAATGTTTTGATTTGTTTGTAATTAGATTTTTGTCTCTTTACACTACAGAGTAATATATAACATTTTGAAACAGATGGAGTTTTTCAATGCATATTTATTATCATCATCTTAGAAGCTCCATCAGTTACCATAGCATTTATAAAAATGATGAATTTAAACTTGCAGATTCAGTGTCTGATTTGCTGTTGTATTTTAATCTTTTACTAGACTTACTAGACTCATCTTCTATATATTATTTGTTCTTCAGAGACACTATTTCATAATAAGATCTAAAAGGGGCAAAACAATTATTTTCTTATCTAAATATTTCACAGAAATTACATTAATTGTAAATGAAATTAAATTGGTGAAGATGAGAATAAACTTCAGAATGCCCTGAAACTGAATAACATCCACATTCCACATGTTATAGCATTATCTCTGCAAGATACTTATAAATGTGCGTATGCAAATATAAGATCTTTATTCTAGTTTAATGATTTCTTATCTATTGATATTATTCAATAGCTTTAGAGCATGTAAAATAAGTGGGGTTAGAGACAAAGGGATAAACATCTGGAGAGATCTGCCTGTTTTCAGTGAATATTAGTATTTAATGAGTAGTTTCTGGTAGTTTCTTGATGTGTACAAGACTCTGTAATATTTGGGTTGCCAAATCCTTGTTTCTAAGCAAACCAGAAAATAACCTCTCATGTCAGGCCAGATGAGAAAGGCTCTCAGTGTCCCCAGGGGTATGTCCATCCTGCTAAGAGGCAAAGAGAGTCACAGTCCAGTCTGAAGACAAACTTCAAACAGCCAGGACATCAACGGGCACAGTCTGAATACCCCTTGTGTCTACCACACTGAAAGTGGAGATGAAGCTAGCTTGTGCTTTCATATGGTGAATACTCTCATGCAGACCTTGCTTCTCTGCTAGAAGTATAAGCTGCCACCTTTAAGCTTCTTTAAGGTTAAGAAATGCGAAACTAAACATTCTCAATAACTCGGACACCCACACCAGCTAAGATAGAGATTTACTCACATAAGAGTAGAGAGAAGGGTTTGCTCACGTATTAAGATAAGTACAATATTTCACAATATGAGCTACAATCATATTTTTTAGAGTGAAGTAATATCTTTGCTTACGTTTAGGAATATGATTCATTCCACTCATCATTGCTTTTGAATACTTATTTTTTATTTCTTCTCTGAGGTTTCAGTAACTGTAATAGTAATGATCTTGAATTGCATCTTCCTGGTTATTACAGAAAACTGCACACGCAAACTAGTTAATGCATATTGGTGCAGCTGTTGTCAGGGCGTTTCAGATGTCAGGTTACTGTGATATGGATTAACTCAGTAATCAGCATTCAACAATGTACAATAAATGCTGTAACAATGCTGGCAAATTAGCTTTGAAAACAAAATGTAAAACGCTAATGTGATTATTAATCAGAAATTTCTAGCAACACTTTATGTGTTGTAATTGCTGAAGGTCTTGTATATGTGGCTGTTTCCATAAGGCAGTTTGTCGTATTTCAACATATTCTAAGCAAACACCAGATCTGCCACCAAATGCTAAGAGAATAGAGTACTGTGCTTCTCTTGCTAAAAAAATGTATTTCCTTACTTGTAGGAGTTCTTCCTATTGAACTTTACTTTGCTTTATCTGCAACATCTTATTGCTTAACGACAGGCAGATGTTATTTGCAGTCGCTGTAAGGTTTTTATTTAAGAGCCTTGTCATTAGAGACTATGCATTAAAGAGATGCACTCAGTTAAACTGGCTTTCCAACTAGGCTGCTTCCAAGGAATGTAAAAAAAAAAATCGGGGGGAAGAATGCAATTTTACATAGACCTTGGGCTGATGTGGAGCAGAAAGTAGGGTAAAAGACACATATAATTGATCAACTGATGAATTGATGAAGTGCAGTGACTTTCAGTAGGTCCCAGTCTACACAGTGACTTCAACATAAATAGTGACTACTTGTATCTAAGTAATGTTGTAGTATTTCATACTCATTGCCTTGGAGTAAATTCTGTTTCAGTTATTGGGTTCCATATTTAACACACAAATACTCTAAGCCTGGGAAACAAAGTTGGTACTTCCTGTAAACCTGTGCAGAATGTGCAATCATCACTCTAGGTGAGCGCATGGAGACTAAACCACCTTCCCCAGACTCTAGTCCCCAACTCTTCCCTCAAGCTGCTGCAAATATCTGCTCTAAGTTTTATCCAGGCTTTTCATTTCTCACTTAGTTGTTTGGCATGGAAGTGGGTTAGCATTTTTTTTGCTTTTGGGGGCCAGCAATTATTAATACATTGTTAATGACACTTGCAAGGGTGTGATATTTATGATCAACCGAAGGAGGTCTGTTAGTTATCATCACACTTAACTTTTAATGTTATTGATTCTGGTTTGTTTGTTTGTTTGTTTGTTTTCATATTCTATATTGCTCAGATACCTTGCTTTATTTTATTTCTCTCCTAACTTTTGATATTCTCCAAGACCTCATGGTGTCCCCTAATTTCATAATTCTTTGTATGCCCTACATCTATTCTTGTTTTGCCTTGTTTAACATCAGCATGTGTATTTCTCTTGCAGTTACTTTTGAAATTCATGTTTTGATCATAACCCTATATAAGGATATGCAATTTTAACAGAAGCATTCCTTTAAAAGTAGACCTGTTTGTTTCAACTATTTTAAAAACTGGATTTACATATTCAATATATAATTTAGTTTTTGATTAGGGAATGTTTAAGATCTCTACTGGAGAATGCAAGACTTTTCAGCTTTGTTTCAGTTTCACTTTATCAGATGTTAATTAAATAGTAAATAAATCTCAGCATATATCGTTATTCTAATAGAGGGTCACAAACCTTTGTCTGTTGTTCCAGTACTTTGAGCATTGTTCCTGGCAAGAACATCTTATTCTTGTATTTTCTTACGGTTCTATTTTTTTTTTCCCAATCATTTTCTCCATTTCTCTGTGCTGTTAGCCTTTTCTTAATTTTTGCTTTGGTTTCAAATTTGAGCATTATAACAGTAACAGATATATCCTTTTCTGAAATGATTACCTCAGAATGATAGGATTACAGCCTCAGAGGATTTTTTAATGGGATTAGAGAGTGTGCACCTGGACAGTAACCATACGGCATCTGCTTTGTACTTGCTATATTTGACGTGTGTCTTAGCCCTAGGCTTAGCCCTAGCCCTAGGTGAGTAGTGGAGGTACACTCCTGTGGGAGGTGAAAGGTTTGAATTTCAGCTCATTTTGCATGGAGAGGGAATTGACTCTGGTTTCCTTAGAAACTGCTGTAATCTCTAGTCTATTTTAACATTCCTTTCTCCTCCTCCTCCTTTGACAGACAGGTTTTAAGTGAAAAGATTGAACCAATTTTCCATAATCAAAGGAGTTTAAGTGCAGATGGGATTCCAGGCTGTGAATCCCACTTTCACATAAGCACATAATTTGGGTTGCAGTTAGGCATTTAAAAGCAGAAGGCAACATTGCAGATCATCTCTAAGATTTTTTTTTTTGTTGGCTGGCTTATACATTTCCCTGTTTAGGAAGCTGATTACTATGAATTTTTCTCCTGGGCATCCATATCTCTTCATTTTATATTGTACTGAGGCATCCAGCTCTGGCTCATGAACTCCCTTCCCAAGTTTGGAAGGAAGAAAAAAAGTTTGGCCCATCATCACTCTGTATAGTTCCTTTTGAGGGTCTTGGATTTTAGACTTGACTTGTTAGAAGTGTAGAAAGGAATTTAAATCTATATATTGAGGTTCTAACTGCCTTTGATCAAATTAGTATGTACAGTACATAGAAAATCTCAGAAAGTGCCCAATTACCTTCAGCCATGCATGCTTTAGGAGTTCAGTCCTTATGTAAAAGAGATTTAGGCTTCCAGGTATCAATTGCTTGAAGAAGAGCACAGATATTTTAAAAACATGTGTGTTTCCAATATAAAAATAAAATTATTTTTTTAAAAAAAATACATTTTCTTCTCCTCTTAAGTGATTTTTTTCTTCTTCTTCCTACTTCTATAGAATCTTCTAAGAACTGATGAGAAACTTCCTCAAAAACGTGTTTCAGCAACTGTCTCCATGTAATTGCAGTGTTTGTGGATAATTTCTAGATAATTTCTACTTGCTCTCTGGCATGATGGATTTCTTCTTCATTACCTGTTGCACTGCAGACTGATTTTCTATGATAGGCAATAAACAAACACTAATTTCATTCTATTAGCTTTCGAAATTTGTCCAGGTTGCAATAGAGTCTTCTTTCATAAAGGACTCTTTGTGTAACTAGACTTATCTGGTTATTAAACAAGAGTTTTCCTCAAATTTTGGAGCATCCCTAAAAGTCATGTAGCTGACTTTACTATTGTGCTCCAAAATGCTTGTAAAACACGAGCATAACATCCTGATTTTAACCATCCTCCCCCACATACAGGAGTATTGAAACCTGGACCCTTCTTCCTCTTCTGAACCAGTTCACAGCCATCAGGGAAATCCTCTCACTTTCAGAAGTGAAACAGAAAAATCCAGCCACTGTATCAATGTAATTCCAAATTCTGGGAAATAAATCAATGAACCATTTTATATCCACATTGTACTGTTTTTTTTTATCTGTAATCCCAGGTAAAATTTTCTGATGCACCTCAGTAATTTAGGCATCTAAATTCTGTTTTTCAAGTTGGAACATGCAGTAAACCTCTCTCCCTTCATTCCCTAACCATTAGACAGAGGTCTCAATTCTTCCCCCGTTTATCTACTTCCTTCCATAAAGTCCTTGAGTGTGATTTTTATCATGTATTTATTTGTCATGTATTTCTCATAATGATGGACAAACTTTAACTGGGGCCTCAGGCACTATTGTAATACAGGTAATAGGCAATAATTATAGAAACAGATGTTGCCAGCTTTTAATTCTATTCTCAAGGAAATTTAAAACTCCTTTATTAGAGAATGCAACTCTTTAGCAAGAGTTTTTATGCACCAATAAGCAATTGGCTCTTTGAAAGCAGATCTTACCCCCCACTATTTGTATTCTCTTAATGTTCCAATCCAATTGCATTGCCTTTTAGTAAGTTCTTTATATTTTTCATGTTTCTAAATATTCACCTCATTTCAAGCCATGCTATCCTAGTTGCCTTCATCCCTGCATGTTCTAAGGACTTTAGTTGCTCCCTCTTGTGACCCCCTCCACAGATGTGGCAGTAGCAAATCCTTTGAAAACATCCACCACTTATCTGTACTTATCTATAAAATAGATTCAGTCATTTCATCTACTTCCTAAAACTTATTTTTCAAATACTGTCGAAATCACCTAGCTTTCTCTTTGAACTTTGTTAAACCAGTTCTTTAATGTTGCACCTATCAATGTAATTTCTCATAATGCCCCGCCTTCCTCAGATACATGCTCTCTGCTGATATTAAAGCTACAGCACTCTAGGCTGCCTCATGAATGTATTGTGTTATTTCTCGGTTTAAATTGAACTTCTCATTGCATCTGTGCTTCTGCTTTTCCTTACATTTCCCTGGCCCTTGTATTTCACATCAAAATGTTATGAATTTTGCATTGCCTCTTGAGCTTCAGTGGCTTCTTACAGCAGATGAGTAAGAGAGCAAATCAAAATCAAAAAGCATTTACTATAGGTTGGACCCTTGTGCTGCCCCAAGTTTTCCCCCAGATATACAAGTGTAACTCTTAGATGCTATAAGAGGAATTGCAAAGCAGTTACAGAGGAGAGAATCTGGCTGTTTTTATGATGTTGAGATTCAACCCTTGCCTCTGAAAACAGTCGTGCATAGGAGAACAAGCAGGTGATTACCAACAGATGCAGTCTCAAAGAAGGTCATATTTATTTTTTTTTTTTCCCTGGTTTTGCTTTTGTTTTAGGAAGAATGAGGAACTATTTAATTTTCTTCTGTCAGTGGTTCATTTGTGTGCGGGACAGTGTATATATATATATATATATATATATATGGATTCCTGCAAACTCAGAAAGTAAGTGGATTGTATTAAAAGAACTTAAGGAAGACTGCCAGGACAGCTATCAGTGAACAACTGAAGAAGTCAAATAAGTAGATGTTCTTGCCAGCTTAAACTTTCAGAGTATTTTTGTGGAAGTATGCAGTGTGTAACTCTTGTATCACTGCACTGTAAATCCATAAACATTCTTTTAACAAAGAATTGAGATGTGGTCTTTGGAGCTGTTGAACTAGTAGTGGGAAGAGGGAATGAGCTAGAAGCATTGCACAAGAAATAAGTTTGACCTTTGACTAAACAGCAAATTTTGATGAGGCAAAACAGCCTTTTAGCTATGTTAGATATACTTTTTTTATTACAACTTTGTTTTTAATGCTTCTTCTACCTGTAGATGACATGCATTTATCTTTAATCAGAAGGCTATAATACTTTTCTATAACTTATGAAGAGCAGTTTTGAAAAGTGTCATTTATGCTGTAGCATTTAGTTGGATGTTGCAGGCTTAGCAACTTGGCCTAATACAACTTTTATTTGCAAGAATGCAATGCGGAGGCACTGTTCCAGCAAAACTGAAGTCAGACTTCAAAAAGTTTACTTCCTTTATAGGGAGAGTATTTGCTGTTATGTTGTCTTTTTACTTTAAGATTCCATAGATTTTCTCTTGCTTTCTAATTACTCAGTTTTGACTGTAATTTGTCCCAGAGGACCAGCACATTCTGTTAGAAGGAGCCCAAGCCCAAATTCTTAAGTTGAATTGTTCAGATCATAGAATCATAGAATGGCTCAGGTTGGAAGGGACCTTAACAATCATCCAGTTCCAACAACCCTGCCATGGGCAGGGATGCCACTCTCTGCATCCACAACCTCTCCGAGCAACCCGCTCCAGGGCCTCACCACCCTCCAAATGAAGAATTTCATCCTAACCTCTAATCTAAATCTCCTCTCTTTTAGTTTAAAACCATTCCCCCTTGTCCTGTCACTATCTGCCTGAACAAAAAGTTGCTCTCCACCCTTTTTACAAGCCCCCTTTAAATATTGAAAAGCTGCAATAAGGTCATCCTGGAGACTTCTCTTCTTTAGGCTGAACAGCCCCAGGTGTCTCAGCCTTTCTTCATAGGTGCTCCAGCCCTATGATCAACTTTGTGTGCCTCCACTGGACCCAGTCTAACAGATCAACATCCTACTTGTGCTGGGGGCCCCAGAGCTGGATGTGATACTCCAAGTGGGGCCTCACAAGGGCAGAGCAGAGGGGCACAATCACCTTCTTCGACCTGCTGGCCACTCCTGTTTTGATGTAACCCAGAAAGGAGTTCACCTTCTGGGCTGCAAGCACACACCCCAGATCTTAGTATAGCTTTCCCCCAACCCTGTGTATTCTTTTTTTTTTTTTTTTTTTTATAAATATCCTTTGATCTGAGTACCACTAATGGTCAAAATTATTATTAGTATTATTTTGAAGTTTAAGCCTTTCTTTGTATTACACCATTTGATAACTAAATCTTTGCCTTTAAAGTATACTGAAAAATCCTGTTCAATATAGTGAGGATGATGGATATATAAGAAATTCATAAAGATCATAAGGATCCAAGTATACTTGTTTGAAAGCACTGACATAACATTTATAAAGTGAAGTGTAAATTTACACTTTTCACTTGAAACCATTCAGTAAATGAAAGACATGGAATTTGAGAAATTTTTCTAATCCAGTTTTATTTTCCTATTCACATACCAGGTGAAATATGTTGCTAGTGTATACTGTGACTCAAAGTATTTATTCATATGCATCCTAGAAGGAAGCTGAAACTGCGTTTGGCAGAGCAGATTTAATGTGTCACACTATGTGCTGTTGATCTGGCCGCAGTTCTTTCATTTCTATTTACAGTTTATTCTTGCTTTGAAATGCAATCTAATTCACTCAGGTTATGGTGTTCATAAAATATCAAAAGTGATGAATCTGTTCATGCTCTCAATAGGTTAGACATTTTTACTTCAAATTGGACTTTGTCTTGCTGGCTATAGCAACTGTTCAATCTGTAAATTCCTCAAAACAGCAGATTGCCCTATAGGATGTGTGTGGCGTAGCAAGCTTAGCTCCAGTTCGGGCTTTGGGGTTTGTTTGTTTGTTTGTTTGTTTTTCTGCTCGTTTTACAGTGGTGGATAAAAATGTTAATATCCAGTATTTCACAGTCATTGCACAGGTTAAACTCTTGAGCTTGTCCTAGTTTGGGGAGGGTTTTCATATGTGCAGTGTGAAATATAACTATGAATTTATCATTGAGATTCCCATAAATCTTCAGGTGTTTTGCACTGTGTCTGATCATTCACTTACTAGAGATGAGTTTTTCAGGCATACCTGTTCTTCATGTATAAAGAATTTCCCTTGGAAGTAGATGGAACAAAGTACCTTATGAACAGCATACTGAGAAACTTGGTAATGTAAAGCAGTTCTTAGGTCCTCTGAAGTTTGTATGGATGACAGCACATACCTGTTTGTTTTGTAATTGACTGTTTAACTAAAGCTTTTACATTCTTACTCTCTATATTCATGGAAAATTCCTGTACCCATTTTTCTACATTCAGGCTGAGATAGGATGTGTATTTGGCTTTTTGAGATTTCAGTGAAGAGAGTGAGTGATTCTGGATCAGAAGAAACCTTCAGGAGAACCTCTCTGTTCTTGGTGTCATTACTTTTCACCTTTTGGGGAGATGCATAAGAAAAAGTTTGCATTTGCTACCTACATGTATAATCTATCTATCTTTCTATCTGTCTGTCTATCTATCATCTCTCTCTCTTTATCTTTTTTTCTCTATACCTATATAATTTCCCCACTTGAGACACATAATGTGTGCTATCTTGACCTAGGCTATAAATCAGAAGCTTCAGGGACTCTTTTGGACTTCCCTCTGTTGCTGTTGCCTACCTTTACTGGACTTCTTTGTCTCAGGACAAAATGTATCAGGATATCCACTGAGAGAAGAAAGGAAAGGTTAAGTGTTTAGTGCTATCTGATTTGTTTGGTCCATCCTCTCTTCTTCCCTTCTCCCTTCTTCCTTTTTCATCAACTGTTAATTACAAGCATCTCTTTAGGAAGGAGAAAAGAAGAAATGTTTGGTTTCAACCCTGAACTGTAAACAAGAATTTCCTGAAGACTGGGGTTAAGATGGAGTATTGATACAAGCTAATTTCCTTGGGACAGGATCACCACTGTTCTCCTGTGGAACAGTATAATACAGCCATCCAAACCAATGCTCCAGGATTTTTCATTTGTGCTTGAGATGGCATGTGAATAGAGAAATTTATCTATTATTACATCTGTTTGACAAACTTGTATTGCTCTAATGCTATAGAAACATTCATTCACTTCCTACTTTGTTGCTTGATGCAGACAAAAGTATACTTTGTACCATGTGCTTTTTTGAAGGAAAAGACAGAATCTCCATTGTAGCTACATCACTGAGAGTTGTGTACAATGCTGGACGCACAGTGTCCATGTCATCTTCTTTTTCTTGGTAGCTTATATTAATTCAGAAAGTATTGGATAGATAGGTGATTACAGGTAGAAATACTATACAAACTATGAAATCAGAGGGCAGCAAATAAAATCAGCAGTCTCAGATTGAAATATATGTTTCTACTACTACAGGCAGCTTGAAAGATGTTGATATTCAGATTATAGATTTATGACTTGCTCTTTCCAATATTCATGAACGCAAAGAGTTTTTGCCTTGGGCATGTTATAGTAGCAAAGCCTTGAAACTGGCAATAATTGCTTAACACTCCAAACAACATAATTATATATTTTTGAGCATTTTAGCAATTGATTCAAGGATGTATATGTACATTTTATAAAAAGTAAGTATGATCTGATCAAGGAATAAAACTGTTCTTTCATCATTTTACATTTGAAATCTGGTTTGCCTCCAAATAAATCACATTGCACTTATTTTATATGCATATATATTTTAAAAATCTTATCTTTAGTGAACCCCATGCAGTATGGGCATAAAAGTTTAATCAAACTAAAAACCACGGTCCACTGATGTTCTATAGACCTGCTGAGTTCATAGCTGTTATGAGAAGAAATGTTCCCTTTGCAGCCACTGAAAGTCAAATTAATTACCATGCAGTGATTCCTTCTAAAGAACAAAATTTCTTGGGCAGACCTTAAGGATGGATGTAACTGGAGTACCTGCACTGGATGATTTTATTTTGCTTGTTTTTATTTTTATTGCCATTGTCTGCTCTTCTTTGTCAGGACTGTGTAGAGAATATTTAATTTAATAAATTATTAAACTGTTTTATTAACGTTCAAACATGAATATTTGTGTAAATAAAAAGAAAAAATCTTTGGGCTTCAGTGTGAATTAAAACTCTATTTATATATATATTTTTATGAATGGCAAATTCATGACCATTTGAAAATGGTTGATGTTAATAATTTATTGGGATTCACGTAGATGTTTATGACAAACTTTTAAACTGTTTGGTTACTTTATTGATGGTACAGTTCTTCCTGAGCAAAAAGGAGCACGGAAATAGATGTAGACTTCAGATGTAGTCCGTTAGTATATAAATATGGGGGAAAGTATATTGGGCAGTTAATATGCAATTTAGCATAGGAAAAGGAAAGAAGGAGGGCCCTACAATATGGTGTGCCTAGTGTAGAAATATTAAAAATCTCTATGACTATTATGTCTTTTTTTATTTTTTCTATGTGAAATAAAATATTTAAAAATCACAGGTGAGGGCAATAGGTGTGTCTGCCACTGTCTGTGAAGGTTATTTACTGCTTTAAGGGTAATGAATATTGCCTACAGTCTAGGAAGGAAGGGGGTGAGGAAGAAGAATGAGGCTTTGGTGTTGGATGATATAGAAAGGGAAAGGTTCAGTTTTCTTTCAGGGTAACTTTTCAATAGCTGCAACTTCAGCATCTCTGGAAATTGTGAATCATTAGGTGAGTTCCTGCTTAGGCTGACCTCCTCTAACCACTTATGCATAAACACATGCATGCACATGCAGACACATCATGTCAGGGTCCTAACCATATGCTTCATCTTCTTGAAACAGAATTCTTTCAGATAGATGGCATCTGTAAATATTTCTGTAAAAACTGCAGCAAAAATAAATGACATTTTCAGTAACCAAAATACACTATTTTTAATAAACTGATAGAATTATATGAAATGGGATTCCTGTGGATACTGGTAAATATGAAAATGTCCCATTCTTATCTCCTTAGATCTTTAGTATGTTTATTAAAGCTAAGTAATAAATCTTACGTATCTCATTGCCATCTTGATAAACTCTCAGTGCTAAAGGGTTTAATAATAACGTAGATCATAACATCTGCTACACTCAGTGCTCTTTCCAACTTCAGATGATTTATTTTTGAAGTTTTATTTCTAAAGGCTTCCAGTTAATTGCCATGTGCTTTGATTGGGCTTCAGTATGTTCATCTTTTGATCACAGTGCAGCAGGAAACCATGCTTGGATAAATCTTGAGGGTGTCTGCAGCTTGATGGATTGTGTATGTGTCTGTGTCACTCCTTGGTCACACAGGATGCAGGTTCAGTTATTAGGAAAGCACAAATTGCAAGCAAATTGCAGAACCTAACAGCTCTACTAGGAGATCCATGCTGTGTGATAGCATACACATGGCTTTCAAGCTATGAGGTGGAATAATAACCCCAGTGCCCTGATAACATTTAGTTGTTATTCCCCTAGCTAAATGCTAAAGCTGAGAAACAATGGTGTTGAAGTTAATTTCCATTCTCAAGGTGCCAGATAATTATATCCAGTTATTCATGTGTCTTCTGAAAATTAGATGATCTCTTCTCATATTCCTGTTTTCAAAGTCAGAATAAAAGTTGGAAATTCTTTGTCCCTTAGCTCACAATAATATGCACAGGTTACATTAGTTGCTTAATCTTTTTTGCTGTGCCGTGTTCATTCAATCAGCTTTGTGTAGATACTTTTATGGTGATAACCAGACAACTTATTATTAGCCACTCTACTAACAGGTTAGTGTCCTTACCATTAAAATAAACTCCATGTAACCAAACTTTTTTTTTCCCCCCCAAAAAAATGTAAAGCTTTCAATGCACTTCTGAAAATTAGACTTACATAATAATCTAGTATAGAAGAGTTTGCCCATAGCATGAATCTGCACTCATACATGACTAATGGTTTATATATCATAACTATGGTTATTCTAACCATAGAAATGCCTCATCCTTATTTTTAATTTATTTGGCCAATCACTTGTTCTAAGTGATAGAGCAAGGATCTTTACTAGTTATTCATGATGTCAAAAAAATAAATAAATGTATTTCAATAATTGTAAAGCTGACACTTTTTATTTTGTAGCACGTTGTTCTTGCAGTAAAAGAAAAGGGAAAGGGAGGTCATTCTTTAGGTTTTTATATCTTTTATTATTGTACATTCTCTTCTCTGTCAGCTTCCATTTGTGTTGCTTTTAAAGGTAGAGAACTGAAATCTTTTCTGTCCTCAACTCTATCAGAGTGACTCCAAGCATCTAATCATTTTTTGTTACCATTAATTGAAATTTCTATTCCTGTCACTTTATTGACATGGCTTTTTCTGTTTTGGTAAAACTATTTCATGAGAGTGAACATTCATGTATATCCAGTCACTTATACATAGAAAAATATGTGTAGGAGTATATATATACAAACATTGTATTTACGTATATTACATATTCACATACATATATGTATACATGTATGTGTATATATGCATGTGCATATACATATGTGAATACACTTACAAAAAGATGCATATATATAATATAGACAAGCAAATACATTAAAAAATATATAATGCTATGCATTATAATGCTGTAGACAAGTTTTAAATCATGTTTTCTTCCTCCCAAAAGTGTTTCTCCTCTGATTTATTTTCCTTGAAATACAAGTCTTTTATAAGAAAGACATATATAACTCAGGAGATAACATGTTGCTCATAGAACAGAAAATATTTTTAGGATTTCTACAGAATAAGTAGAATTTTCACTTAAATGACTTCAGTTTAATCACATGCAACTTATATTATATAATATCCAGAAGTTTATTCAGCCTTTTCAGAAGTGAATATACTGTTGAAATGAATTAAATTAGGTTAAATTTAATATCCTAAAGATATGTGAAATGTGGATTTCAAAGTGAACTACTTTATTTGGAAAATTAGTCTGTCTCCATTGAGATTTGTCTCAACAAGTGCGTTGAGGTTTGTGGAAATAAGGCAAAAATCATAAACAGATTAAGATTGGAAGGACAATCCTTAACCAGCAAAACTTTATTTCTGGTTAACTGATAACAGCGTTTTCATTGTTACATAGTACCTAGGCATAATTTTGAAGTAAAGTTTTTCTGGCAGGGACAGTTGGAACTTTTTCAGTGAAAAGAGAGTCATCCCAAAAGAAAGCTCTCCTCTCATTTTATGCACATGGTACTGGAGAAAGATTCTTAGAGCATTTGGGCATCCTAATCTTTGATAGGGCTTTAAAAATCTCAGTCTGAGTTCTGCTGAAACATTGTTATTGATTTTCCTGTTAGCTCAAAGGTTTCTCTGTTTCAAGATTCTGGTAAGATTGTAACAGGTTTGTCCACCATGTTTATATGACAAAAGGCAAACATTTTTAATTTTAAATTTTAAAAATATACGTTTTATTATTTGTATTCTTATATTATTAAGTAGTACATACTTTATTAGTTCATGGATTATGTATTTCTGTTTGTCACTTAAAACTACTGGAGAGTTGGAACATATTCATGGACACATGGATATATAAATGTTTGTATAAATATATCTGTATGTGAATTCATAATGGAGGTTGTGAAATAGGCTACTTCAATCATGATTCTCTTGTCTCCAATGCATAACATGTCTACTGCGCACAAGTGCTTTGTTAAATTCTCAATTAGCTCAATGTAATTTCATCCTCTGTTATTGTAATTTATGCTAAAGCTTTGTCCCTGCTCCTAAACACAGTATTTCTTCAATTCATTTTCTGGCCACTTTAAAGAAACAATAAGCATAAAATAACCTTTCTAACAGCCTAATGTACTAACGGAGAAGCTAGAAGAAACTTTAGTTATTGGAAGATGCTTTCTTATCAAAGACAATATCAGTGCAGGGTGTCTCAGTTGTTCTAGGAATATATAAAGCATTATAGACAGATATTAAACTGTTTTGCATCAAAAAACTGATTTGACTGCATGAAAACTGATTTATTGGTCAGCCTCATAAAGGTGAAATTCTGTGTTTGTAACAGATTAAAGGTAGGAGTACCATCAACATGACGTGGATAAATGTGAAGAAAAGTTTTCTTTGTGGCCACACTTTCTGCTATATATTATTATAATTTGTATGCAGATTTGTCATGAGATAACTCTGTTGCACCTTCTAGCATATATTTGCTGCTTTCAGAGAAGTTCTTAGGAATTTTCTTGGTATTCGTATCAGGCATTTTGAAGCTATGTCTCTAAACATTTATGCAAAATCCCTCAAAAAATATTTTATCACAGTGCTGAAAATGGTCTGTCTGCATGAGCCCAGCAGTAGACTAACATGCAGCTCAGTAACTATTTGAAGCCATCAACACTTTTCCTTCCTGGAATCTTCAATCTGTCTACTTTTGCTTTTTTCTTTGAATATATATATGCATATTAATTCTGTGTTGGATGTTTCAATGAAGCAGTGCTTCATCTCCCACCATTTAGCCAAAATTCTTCTGTCTGTAGTAGCAGCCCATCACCTTCTCTTAGGCTTGCCCACAGATTTAGGCTTCTTCATTACTGTCTTTGTATAATCAGCACAAAGAGATTCCATTTAGGTAACGAATTTAAGATTGGAATAAATAATAAATGTGCTACACCTATTATACACCACATTTTTATGTATAAAAATACATAATAAATACATAATAAAAATACAAATTCCTTATTGAGTAGGGGTTCCTTTAGATTAGCTTGCACAAGAATATCCTTTATACGATAGAAAGCCTCCTTGCTTTCCCTTAGGCATGAGTCTGCAGAAGTCAAAGCTATCCCTATGTGATTCCTTGAGAAACATCAAGGCTCATTACAAAAAATAACAATAAAAAAGGCATCCCTTACATTTGTTTTAGTTGCTTGCAGATGCTTACATATTATTTTGTCACAAAAGATTAATATTATTCATCCCAAATTCATTAACACTATTCACGTTATTGTTCAGGGCCTCAAGCTTTCATAGTTACTAGGTAAGGGTTTGAAAAAAAAAATAATAATCCTAACTTGGGCATTATATCTCACTTTTATAATATTCTGATCAGCAGACCTGTGGCTGTTTACAAGTACACCTTGGGATTTGAAAATAAACCCAAGACCGAACTGTTTGCCACACATGCAAAGCAGCAGACTTGATTGAAGCGTAGCATTGTGAATGTGCCTTAGGAAGGACCACAAACCTGGGACCTGTCCATTTTTTTAGAAATTAAAAGTGCTGGAGCGCAGACCAGAAAACATTTTTGAATGTGGTCCAGAATCTATTCATGGCTAACCACTGTATATTCAGAGTAATTCCAATGACTGGTCTTCTTTCCATTACATTCTGCATGGACTATATGAAACAGCAGATCATTTTTTTGTTGCTTGCCTCTTATCTGACATTATAAATAACGGAAAGTCAATTAGTACATGTTTTAGTGGTGGTTCTTGCCACTTTGATAAATGTCACTAGAAACGAAAAATGAATTATTGCAACCTTACACGTAGCTTGAAAAATTAACCTCATGCCCCCCATATGGAACTGAATAAAAATAAGTTATTTGAAAACATGCAGCTGGAAATTAATTCAGCATGTCAGTAGGGCAAACATTTCCTCTGTGAGCGGGAGAAAAAAGCCCAACAGCGAAGCAGTTCTCAATTTTACAGTTGCAGCTGACTTGTCTTACCTCTGTCTTTGAGCACATGGTAAAAATGACCTCCTTACACTCAGACTGTGGTGTATACACACAATGGATTTATTTCCACTCCTTCTGCTCTTCTATCACCATGTCTTCCTTGAAAATGGAAAACTGTTGTTACACCTCACCTCACTGGGCAAACTGCCCATGTGCCAAACCTGGGAGGTGCAGAGACTGATGGATGAAATAGCCAGGGATTGTACTGACGGCATCAGAAGTGCTGCATATTCTGTGAAGAAGAGAGGCTGGTTTATGCTAGAACACAGACCCCTACCTGACATCAGTGAGGCTGTATCTCTGCTGAGCCCATCTCACTTGCATCAGGTCTTCTCGTCTTCACTGAGGTGGCAGATGTTTCTGCCAGCTATATTATTTTGTTTAATGCTAAATTACTGTTTAGCTTCCCCTTTACTCTTTTCCTCCCCCCCCCCCCCCCCCCCCCCCCCCCCCCCCCCCCCCCGCCCCCCGGTCTTTTCCTGAAATAAATGGTTGCTAAAACTGTTCATGGTGATTGATACAGAGTGTTTCTGAATGCTGGAAACATATCCAGTAATTACACTGTTCAGACATGAAGATTATATTACCTCAAATTGCCTGGAATGATGTCAATTTATCAAACTTCCTGCGAGAAGTTCATCTCTGCTGTAAAGTGATCACTTCTCTCTCTGTTAGCTTGCTTTATCTAATACAAAGAGTCCAGGGGGATTTATCCACTCTCTTTTTCAACCTCATCCTCCTTTGGAATCTGTCAGACCAATGAGGAAAAGAATGAGAGTGTGTTTTGTGACTGCCTTGTTTATTTTATCGTCTTTCAGTGCAGTGGAGGGAGAGGATGTATAATTTGATTTGAAAACCCAAGACAGTTAAGCAACAGGGCTTCGACAGAGCAGCAGTAATCATGTCTGCTTACTGAGGTAAAACATGGTTTGTTTGTATTCCAGACAGAAGATTTCAATTATGCTTGTTTAAGACTAAAAGATTAAAAAGCGTACAGATTCATTTCCTATTAAGCACTCTTTTGGTGAGTCTTTAATGCCAGTATCGAAGTGTACTTCATGGATGCTTTCTTTTCTGCCAGAAGGAAGAAAATGTTTGCAACATTTGTCTGCCCATTAACCATTGCAGGATGTCCTACAAAATGATTTTTACCCTTTGGACTATCAACAACAGAATGATTTATTTAGTAGTGAAAGCCAAAAGCTCTAAACAAGCTGAAAAGGAAAAAAAAAAAAGAAAAAAAAAAAAAGAAGACAGTCCTCAAACTTATGTTTGCAAACATAACATTTTTAGCCTTTTTTTCTCTGGTGCTATTCCAGTGACTTCCGATTAGGTCAACTAAAAATAAATGCAAGGTTAAGAGCAAATTTGTCATATTCAGAGGACAGTTACTCTGTAGCAATCTAGACTACTATTACTCAAAGACTAAAATGAAGCATGATTTCTTAATAACCTGAGTTCATATATTTTTATATGTGTTTGCTTTTAGTCTTCTCATAAGGACATATGTTTTTATGGGATTTTTTTTTTCTGTCAGTAAGAGCTAAGTTTGGTCTTTTGTGAAGTAAGTAGTTTCCCAGTGTAGATTGTTTCTCAGTAAAACGTGAGCCAGAAAAAAAAAAAAAAAGAAAGAAAAAAAGAGCTTTTAATCTTCTTTTTGTTAGTTCTATATTGTTATAGAAGTACTAAATACTTTTAAGAATACCATGGTCACATGACATGGACAAAGAAATCCAAGTTGAGCAACGGTAAGTACTAACTGCAAAAATTTCTGGAGTTTATCATCTGTTTACATGATTCTCATTAGCCAAAAGAATATAGACAGAAAATTCATCAGCTGTATTCCCTTCATGCAACCCAAGGATGCTTCAAAGGAGAAGCATAAACAGGGCTGCTCCAGTGCCTCCAGAACCCCATTTTCCCCTCTCATGAGTGTAACCAAACTCCCTTTAAGATTTTGAGCTTATCTAGACTTAGCTGCTTCCAGTGTTTCAGCTCAAGGAGGAACTTCCAGCTGGGAGACTCAAAAAGCCTTTGGGGACTTTATTAACTTTACTTATAATAAAAGCAATGCCTCTTGGCTTTGTATTTTACAAAGACTCCACGGCACTTTAATCCTTGAGGTAGTGGTAGTCCGTGTGATTTAACTAATTAAGCAACCCCGATGATGTCCTGCTGGGTAGGTCTGGCAAAACCTCCTACCCTGAATATGTAGTCCAGACACCAGTGAAAAAACACAAGGAGAGCACTTATCAAAGATCCTTTTAATAGAGAAAGGAATAGTTGCTAAATAAAATTCAAGCCAGGTTTTGTATCCTTTTATAACACTTCATCTTGTAATTTTCTTACTATATTTCTGCTGCTTCTATATCCTACAGTCCCCACATTTCTGATGTTATCAGGCTTACATTCTTGGTAGGAGTGATTTCTTATTCATAACATTTCTTCATAACTGAAGGAATTCCCAAATTATTGTAAAAAAGATCATTCTTTTCAGATTTGATTTGTTTACTTATTAGCAAATGTTTTCAGAGCTCTGCCTCAGAAAGCACTAGAAGATGCAGACTATAATCTTGAAACTCCCTGCAACAGTGAACAATCTTTTTATTATATTTAC
This sequence comes from Anser cygnoides, assembly GCF_040182565.1. Taxonomy (NCBI): domain Eukaryota; kingdom Metazoa; phylum Chordata; class Aves; order Anseriformes; family Anatidae; genus Anser; species Anser cygnoides. The sequence goes on from NC_089874.1 coordinate 80,897,101, forward strand.
ATGGACAACTACAATGATCTCACATCTATTTCTCTTAGGAGTCACTTTAATAACAGTAGTCCACAGTTTTACCTGTTGCTTCATTCTTCACCAATCAGATAAGAAACAGCTCATTATTTAATCTTTGGATTTTTTGTTACATATGTTTTTACAATTCTTTTTAATTACCTAGTGGACTACTTCATGCATCCCCAATAAAAACTGTCTTGCGTATTCCCCCATGCCAGAAGAGCAACCTGTTTTTACTGTGCTTGTTGTCGCTATTAGATTACATAATGTAAAAATCACTGTCGACTGAGGAAGAGCACACTGCCAGCGCTGTCTCCCAAAGTGACACTGAACAACTTTGGTCCTATCTCCCACTGTGCTGCACTCCAGAAAAACACTCATGGAAAATAAAATGACCATAGCTTGCTGTCAGGATTAAGATTGTGTTCTGTAAAATATGGTGTGGATAATTTTCTTCTTCACCATGTCTGTACAATTATAGATTCCTAGGAAAAGACATGTATAATTTGATAATAATTTTGGTGTTGTGAAATAAGAAGAATTTTAATTCTGTTTTCAGATTTTCTTCATGAATATCCATTAATGTGTTGTTTTTAAGTAAGTATGGGCAAACCCTGAGTCCTCAGTCAAGGAAAAATGAAGTTAGTAGAGACTGGCCAAGGCCTTGCCTGTACATAACATCTCTTTCCCCTGCTATTTGTAACTGAAAATGTTTGCTGACTTTGTATGGTTAAAAGAGACTAGACCTGTATTTGGACATGATAAAGGCGCTGATCTTGAAAAACAAAACAATCAAACAAAAAAAAAAACCACAACTTAATTTTATGCATACAGCTACAGCCCGATCAGCAGTGAGATTTCTCATATAAGATGAAGTAAAAATGCAATAGGTAGTATATCCCAAACTATTTTAAAATATACCTACTTCTAAGCAAGGTATGATCTTTAGTGTTTGTATTGCAGTTGCTGCTGTTGTTGTTAATAACATTTTTGAGGTCTGGATCAGCTTTGATGGAATGACATAGCGTATTTCAGGCTGAAGCTTATTTCAGTGGGATGGATGAAATTATATTCCTGACAGAGTTTTTTTCAAGACGTGAGTATCATTGCAAGGTAGATTTGATGAAGCAATTGGAAACATGACACTACTATCTTGTGGGAATTCTTCTTCTTTCCTCTGTGTTGTGTCACTTCCCCATCACCCAGCTTCAGTAGAACTCAGCTCAAAGAGCACAGCTGGCTCTCCCTATACACCAATTCCTAACAAGCAGAAAACTCAGAGGGCATTCAATTCCTCAACAGCAGGAACTGGTTTGTGTGGGTGGTTTTCGTTTTGTTGAAATATTAGTTATGACTGTTCTCTTGCTTTTTCAGCACATTGTAATTCACACCCCCTTTTACATGCACACAAAGATATTTGTACAGCACTTTACAATGAAGGTTAGTGAGATAAGATGTAAGCTCCCAGTTAAGGGAATGGTAGGACATGAAATGAGGTAAATGATAATATGATCTCTCTTTGAGGTGGCAGCAACAGGCAAACTGCTTCTGCATTTAACAAAGGTTTTAAAGCCTCTTGCACCATGGTAGATCCCTAAAAAGGTATCTCAAGGCTTTCCACAGTATGTACAAAATCAATTTAACAGCAGTGTTTTATAGTGGTAAGAGAGAGGGAGGAGACATTAGGACAAGAGGGTAAGGAGCTTAGAAAAGTAGATGGAGAAGAACAGACATTGGCAGAGACTGAATGGTGAGAATTGAGAGACTGATGGGGAATTTAGCAGGCTGAGATTTTTTATTTATTTTTTCCATTTTCTAACATAACTTGCAACTTCTTCATTAGTCTGATCTTGAAGATTCAGGACAAGTTTAAACAAGGTGTATTTTGCAAGGTGCATTGTTCTTTTTCCCTTTTGTTTCTGATTGCAGTCTGTTCAGGTCCTTGAGCCTCCCATGCTGTTTGTGCATGGGAGGGAGAAAAGGAGGGAGTGAGAGGGAGAGATGGGGGCAGGAAGGTGGGAGGGAGCAAGGAAGGAAGACGACAGCCTCACCATTGTGGAAAGAATGGTGGGGTGGACAACAATGGAGACAGGAAAGGGGAAGGGTATTTACATGTGGGAGTACACCCACATGTGTGACAGGGTAGCAACTGCTGTTCTTGGGAAAGGGTTCCCTCTCCCTTTCACCCCACTCTCTCCAGCTATCTTTGTCTGTCCTATGACGGCAACTGTGCTGTGGTTGCTCTGATTCCTTATCCCATTATCTCTACCACTATTCAAGTGTTCGTGGTGCACTTTACATCAATGCAAGAGGTTAGAATTGCTGCACTGGGTGCAGTAACTGGACCTGTTTGAAATATTTGGACAAATCTGATGTGATTTTGAGCATAAAAACTCTAGCTGTAAAAGCTGAATTGGCAAACAAATAACAAAGAGCAAAATCTCCTTATTGTAGCTTGCCTATCAAACATTTTCAGACTGAGCAGAAAAAAAAGTGAGGGGTGAGAAGCATGAAGAGTTTGTTCTCTTTTTATTTATTTATTTTTTCCTTTTTACAGTTACATCAACCATGAAGAATTTGAAAAAGTCTTTGCAGTGTGTAAACATTTGGTGAGGAAATGAAAGATTATTTTTAACAATAAGTTTCTACAGTTCTAACCACCTGGCATCATCGCTTGTTTAGTACCTGACATACAGTGAGACTCACTAACAGCTAAATAGTTTCTAGGAAAGGGGGGGAAGCAAGAGGGAGCAGGGGGAAATCGATGAACAGACATCTTTGTGGTGACATTCTCATCATATGAGCTGGAAACAGGAAGCCTGAAACAGTATTTGCACCTTGAGTCATCAATAATTTTCAAACATTGCCCTCAATAAAAGATGTGGGCCTGATAGATGGTGGTGGAGTGTTGATTTTAACTCTCCTCTTGGCTGAATTGCTTGTTGGCATTGGTACACAAAAACAAATGTAAGTGTCCTCTGCACCCCCACCCCATTTTTTTTTTTTTTTAACCAGTAAGTGTTCTAGCAAGAAGCTTTTAAATATTTTATATCTAGAGTGCCTTTTTCATTAAGAATACACTTTTATTTCCTGACATTGAGAAAATGGATCAGGATCATCACTTTAAAAAATTCGGTTTAAATGCAGATTTTGAATGGTTGCCAGGACTGAATAAAAAATCCCTGCAGAACAAACACTATAAAAATCAATAGTATTCTTTCCAGGGAGGTATATTTATCTGGTCATGTCTCCTTGCATTTCACTATAGTACTTTTTGAGGTTTTAAGACTTTTTTCTTTCATAAAAACTATGCCCTGTACCTGAATAAGCTAAAAACAATTGTGCTACTCTGTGGACCTTAAATAACTAACTGATCATCATAATTAAATAGTCATTTCTTAAAGATATTTTTAATTTCCTCTTTCCAGTATTCCAAGGAAGAATTTGAAATTCTTTAACTCTGTTCTTTAACATGTTATTGGCTTGCACATATACATTTATGTTTGAATAGACCCACTCATGCATAACCTCAGGTTTCTCTGCATTCCCCCGATTCTCCTTTTTCCTTGTTTGTTTGTTTTGTCGTTCTTTGTTTGGGGGGAGGGCAAGGAGAACTAGTCAAAAAGAAAAAAGGATTTGGTCTTGACTGTGAATTCTCTTCCTGTGCCTTCAGGGGATATCCCCGCGTCTAACCAGACCTACCTGCAACCTGCTCCTTATGCCAGTCCATTCAGGCCTTTTGGTTGAGGTGCTCTTGTGATTACTTGTAAACTTGTTTCAGATGAAATGAGATACAGTTAAAGCATTTTAAAGTAAATTAACTCATTTGCAATGAAAGCGGTTAATAAACATGCTCACAAGTTCTGAAGAGATGGCATCTAGCACAGGTCAATAACAAAGTATAGCAGTATAGCAGCAACTTCTCAAGCTGGTATATCCATGGCCAGAAAAAAAAAAATGTGAAAAAATCCAGAGAGACTTTACAGCCATGGACTGATGACATTTTTGAACACTGTTGTTTCCAAAATGTTAGACGTCATGTCCAAGGTGTGAATAAACGACAGCAGTCTTAAAAAAAAATGAAAGTAGAGCTATGTAAACTTTTATTTTCAATACGAAAATTAAGAAGAATAATCTTGTTCTGAATGGGTTCAGCAAATCCGTAGTTAGACAAACAGACCAGAAATACTTCACTCCGCACTTTGTACATAATAGCTACGTTATGGGCAAGTAAAGACTTCTCAGCAATGCCATCTTACATCTTCTGATCACCACACAGTCTTTGCAGGGAAGAAAGGAGTGGTTTTGTGATAGAGGGTGTACCAGATCAAGTGTTTGTCTGGTCCTCTGTAGTCCCAAAACAATTTTTGAGGAACTGAAGAACAAAATACACAAGATATCATTTCCATCATAGCAGTTTGTTGTCCAAATCAAAAACTTACAATGCCAAAGATAACATTTGATAGAGTTCATAAACTACTAGTTAAGACATCCTGTGACGCAACGGACATTGCTGCATGGCTTTTTATAAATGATGTACTTCTGCCAGCTTAGATGCACTGTGAGAGGCTTGCCTATTACTAAGCTTTGCCAAACGCTCGAAAGTGCTACAAGTGTGTTCTCTAACAAACAGGAATGTATTTTAAAGTAAAGGATTGAATTCAACTATCTTTTTTTTTTTTTTTCTTCCAAAGTTCTTATCAATCTTATCAAGTAAATGATGCAAAGAACTATTGGATCATTCTTAAGTATTACAAATTTGAGTTGAAATTCTTATTGTCAATATTAAATGCAGGAAGAGAAAAAAGAGAAAAAAAATGAGTGCAGAATAAAAATGCTGAGTCAGTTTAAGCATCCTGATTGTGAATGCAGTTTGGGTCAAAATAGATTGCCACAGCATAATCGCAATGCTATTAGTTTATGATGTTTTAAAGTTCTTCTCAAGCATATTTTAGTTATCTTGCTTTGTTTGATTCTGAATTTCTTTATTTTAATTTATTTTAATTTAAATTACTTTTATTTTATTTTAAGTCTATGCTTCTTGGCAAGATTCTTTATTTCGGACAGGATAAAAATCACGCTGCACTGTGATCAGTGTTATTCTCAGGTCTGGTACACATAATCAAATGTTTATAATCCCTAGGAAAAAAAAAAAAAAAAAGTGAAGGGATGCCAAGCTATCACACAAAATAGGATCAAGTCAAAACTTGCGAGGCTTTGCTCTATGACCTAAGAGTGAATTCTGCTGTAGCTTGTATCCCTCCTAACTCAACTGAAATCCACAATGACCAGTCAAGACAGAATGTGGCCCATAACTTACAGGGAAATTAACCTTTTTTTTTCTGTTTTATCCTACACAATATATCTCTTTATATATACTGTGAAGTATATTCAATTAAAATGATGAAAGGCTGAATAGTATGTGTCCGTCGGGCCACGGTGCTGCACATATTTCTGCTGGTAGCAAGGTACATTAAAAAAGTTCCTCCTTTCTCTGTTGTGTGAATCTTACCTTTTAAGGGATATGCAATGGACTGGATCAATGAATCATAAAAAAAAAAAAAAAAAAAAAGTTGTTCTTTATGAAAATAACTTCAGCCTTCTTGTTTATTGTGTAGGTCTCCAGCAGCTGTGGTGACACAGCCAAGATGATGTAACAGAGACAAAGCATGGTACGGTTATATTACACCATGTCTTCAGAAGTAGGTATCACTACAACAGCTCTTCTTTACTTTCATGTAATACTTAGGTAAATTTTCCTATTGTGCAAGAAAATAAATAAATTCAAATGCAAATTTTACAGTAGCATAAGATTTGGAATTCAAACCTTAGCAGACTAACCAATGGAGTCAGTCTCAACTAAGTTTTAGGCTTATAAATTGCATTTGGCTGTAACTCCAGGAAGAATATACTTATACAAAAGTTAGGCAGCATGGGAGGTTACTGTGAGGGGGGTGTTGGTGTCTTTCAGGTGGCAAGTGATAGGACAAGAGGAAACAGTTTCATGTTGCACCAGAGGAGGTTTAGATTGGCTATTAGGAAGAATATCTTCACTGAGAAGGTAGGTGACCAAGCATCGGAACAGGCTGTCCAGAGAAGTGGTGGAGTTCCAAACCCTGGAAGCTTTTATATATGTGGATGCGACACTAAGGCACATGGTTTTATGATGGGTCTTGGTAGGTCAGGCTGATGGCTGGACTAGATGATCCTGAAGTTCTTTTCCAACTTAGATGATTGTATGAATCTATGATTCTAATAGGGAGCATTCACAGAGAAGTTCACACTGAAGAGGCTGCGAAGGAATTAGGGAGTACATGGAACCTACAAGTCTCCAGTATGTAAAAACTTATTTATCCATTGTTTGTTGTCTCTGGTGGCAGATACAGTCTTGTGCGAATGCTGAAGTGTGAGAATATGTTGGCAAGGAAAAATGTTTTCTGACCTGCCCAGATGAACTTTAGTAATGAATTTAAGGCTCCAACTTGACAACACTAAGCAAATTAATGTTCTGGTCTATGTAATAAAGTCATGACTTTAAGTCAAGATAAACTGCACAGATCTTTTCATATTTCACAAAAGCTTTTCATATTTTTAGAGAAATCTAACCCTGAATATGGCAGCTATTTACATGTTACTTCTTTTTAAAAAGATTTTTCACTAGTCGAGGTAATATATCTTGTTATGAAAGCACCTGCTTACATTTCAATAACTTCAGAGAGATGTAAGTATGTAAGAACACACTTAAGCTCATACTTGAATAGTTTTTTTCTCAAGTGAAAAATTTAATTAATAAGTGTTAGATCTATTCATGAATAAAATTAGACGTTTCTAAATTTTTAATGAATTAGTTATTTGTTCTTTGATATTGCAAAATGATCCATTACTGAAACTAGTCCCATGAGTACTTTGAAGATTTATATTTCAACCTTTCATAATACCAGAGCATTCTAAACATTGAGTATGGTTTATACATCGTTTTCTCTTTTGTTACTAGAAATTATTTCTGTCAATTTGAGGAGAAAAAAAAAAAAAAAAAAAGATTCAATGCAGGAATGCCCCTTTTATCTTCCTATCAAATTATTCATTCATAAATAAAAGGAATAAAATTATCTCATCTTTTTTTTCAGATAACAATGAAATGTAGGCATAATTCATACTTTCGTCTTTTGAAAATAAAGACATATCTGAGCAAAAGCTGCTTCATGCAATGCTCAAAACTATGAAGACAATATGCAAAGTAAACAATAGCTCTTATTTACACTATTTTATAAGCAGGCACATAATCTGAGCTTCAAGCTGACTGCTGTACCTCAATATTTCTGACGTGTTATTGTGAACCAGTATATTTATATCTAAATCAAGTTAAATGATATTTGAAATTCTCTGAATAGTTGCTGTCCTATAATTGTTCTTTTTTCTCAAAGAGAACGAAATAGAATCTTTAAATTCCAGAGTTATTTCAAAGTTATCAGGTTACTGAAATATTTTTATTGACATGGTTGCTTTTCCAGACTAAGATTACATATTTCAGCATGAACTCTGGAATCCTTAGAAAAAGAAAACAACCCTGTAGCTCATCATGTATTCTTCTGTTTTTACTTATACTTGTGCTAACCTTTATTATTATTATTATTATTTGAGCTACTTTCTGTAGAAAACACAGACACACTAACAAGAAAGTGAAAGAAAACACATTCAAAAAAGTCCAATGATTTTTGGGAATAGTGCTAATGTTTACTAAAAAGATAGAGAAAAAAAACTGTGTAGGTAGTCTTTTTTTTTTTTTTTTCCCTTCTGATGACACAGAAAGGAATTTTCCAAAAAAATGTATTGCTTTGGAAAGAGTATGTTGAACTTTTTAAAATGGGCATTTGCATGCATGCAATGTGTACATTGTTTTACTATCACTGTCACTCAAATCAAAGTATTTTGTAGTACATCAGTTAGATGTAATGAAAGATTAGGACCTTCTAAAATCTCAGGAAAGATTAATATATTTCAAAATAGAAATAACGAGTGAGCAGAAAAGTTCTCTTTACATACTAAAAGAGAATAGGTAAATTGAAAAAATTTCTTTTTTTTTAGTTTTTTAGGCTTTTGTTTTGTTTTGTTTTTACTTTTCTTAATACTTCCCCATAGAACTGGCATCATGGGAAAGTACTTAAACAGTTCCATAAAATTCAAAATGTATATAGAGCCACACGAACACAAAAACACTTGCAGCTGTACTACCTAATCCATAGCACCCAATCTTACTGCTTCAAGGAATAAATTAATTGACGGCTGGGATCAAGAAGTAATTACTGTCCACAGAATACCACATGTAAAAGAATTATGAGGAGGTTACGCTTTACAGAAATGCTGTATTGGATTTGATGGACCACTGCTTTGCTCTGGTCTAGAAATCCTTATGGTCTACATAATGGTTACCTCAGCTGTGGTGCTCAGCACTGCTATAAGGATAAATCTACTGGTGGGCTCTTTGTTCAACTTTCTCTTCTCTGCCCTTCTGCCATCCAAACTGTAGAAAAGGATTGCGACCCTTGAAGAAAGTCCTTAAAGAAGTAATCAAACTAATAAGATGTTTGGTTCCAAGAACAGAGGCACCTAACAGTTTGAATCCATGCTGACTTATTTTTATTTTTTCCCTTTCACTGAAGTTGCTCCACAGGAAGTATAGTGTCTTCTAATGTTATGACTCTGCACTGAGAGACATTTTTCAGGATACAACTTCCCTGACTTTCAAAAAGACAAGGGAAAAAAATCTTCAAACTCTTAAGAGCTGCATAAGCTGCATATGCTTTCTTTGTGAACATTGAGTATGAATGAGTGTTAAATTTTTTTTTCTTCAAATTAAAAAGAGAACCTATGAAGTATCTCACATGAGAAATTAGAATAGCTGTCCACTGAAAAACAAACTAATACATATAGCTTATAATCAAGACAGGTATTAAGAAAAAATAGTATCTAGAAAATCAGGCATCCAAATGACATTCTCCAAACATCTGGATCTTGCTGCTGTTTCAGACATCAAAACCATCATTAGTGTCCTTCAACTTATTCTTAAGATGCCTGCAGTAAAGGCTGACAGTGGGAAAGCAGAGAAATCAGACCTTGAAATGTCAGGCTTTTGTTTTGGAATCCTTTTTCTGGTTTCAAGCACCCCACATTTTTTGTTAGTTTCTGTTAAGCCTATGAATGTTCAGTAACCCTGTAAGGCAGATCCTAGTTATAAGGGTTCTCATACAACAGTTTGGGGTCCAGGCTTCTGATCATTTCTAACACAGGACAAAGATAATGGAAATGTTGATCCCAATAAAAATTGAAATTAACTACTAACTTATCTTTTGAGAAGAGATCTATTTAGACAACTCTGGTGGGGAAAAAAAAAAAAAAACAACTATAATTAAAAAGAAAAAAAGAAAAAAAGAAAAAAAAAGAGAAAAGAGAAAAAAGAAGAAAAAAAAGAAAAAATGAAAAGAGAAGAAAAGGAAAGAAAAGAAAAAAAAGAAAAAAGAAAAAAAATAAGGGAAGGGAAGGGAAGGGAAGGGAAGGGAAGGGAAGGGAAGGGAAGGGAAGGGAAGGGAAGGGAAGGGAAGGGAAGGGAAGGGAAGGGAAGGGAAGGGAAGGGAAGGGAAGGGAAGGGAAGGGAAGGGAAGGGAAGGGAAGGGAAGGGAAGGGAAGGGAAGGGAAGGGAAGGGAAGGGAAAAAGAGAAAAAGGAGGTAGGGGACCCCATGAAGACAGGTAAAGAAAATCTTTAAAGTTTCTATGACAGCTTCCATAATAATCCTAACTCTGACAGCACAGTGGTGATGAACCCTCCTGTTCGCACAAAGAGTGTCTATTCAGACATGCTGTCATGTGAATTGGAACTGTTAAAATACAGCTGTTGTGATGGCACTGTTCTCATAGTGTTCATCCCTATGTAAAAGCAAAGTCAATGGTCCTGGATAAAGACTAAAGAAGCAAAAATGCTAATGGCTGCTAATCTGTGCTTTCTGTATCTGAGAGTCTAACCTGCAACTTCAAGTTCAGTTATGTATATTGGAAAATTTTCTGAAACAAATGTTTTATGAGTTAATTTATATTGAAATGGTTTGTTTCCCCTTACCCTCTTTGATAATGTTTATGATTCATGATTTTGAAGGTTAAGGAAACCCAGGCTAGTTTTCATGCCATAAATTAAAGCTATCTGTATACAATTCATGACTCTGGTTTCACAGAGTGGAAAAAAGGAGGCTGTCATTGTTGCTGTCCTTTGCAGGCTGGGGTTGATGTGTAACAGCAGGTGCCTTTGAAAGAAATGTTGTTGGCACTTGTAAAGGCAGACTGCCCAGAGCTGCATCTTTTTTTTTTTTTTTCCTTTCTTTTTTCTTTTTATTTAGGAAAAGGCCATTGTTTCTTTTGTTACCCGTCTGACGGGAGAAATCTTTGCAGAAGAGCTCAGGAAGATTAAAAGGCACAAAAGGTTTAAGAAACATGGCTACAGTGAAGGGTTCATGGACGTTACAGGTCACTGGTCGCACTTAAATATATTTATACTTGAGTACTGTCTCCATGATTGTCTAAGCCTAGCAATCATAAAATTGTAAGATAATCTCTGACTATAATAATGTGTTGTTTTGTTTTGTTTTTGTTTGTTTGTTTGTTTGTTTTCCCATTATTATTATTACTCTCTTACATGAGTATGAAATGCAATGTTTTTTGGAAATTTGGTTTCCATTTCTCTGTTGAAGCTGATGTCGACAACCAAGATTCAAGGTAATTACTACTCTTTCTTGCCAAATCTGCAAATAGCAGGATTCAGTATTCTAAGATGCATAAATCAGAGGAAAGTTTGCATGCCTCATTTGAAATCATTAATAGTGAAAGTATAGTGATGTTGATATTTTGTACTGGTGTCAAAAATTTTGTTCCAATAAAATCCTTTCATGTCTTCAGGGTTTTTTTCAATACACTAAAATATGACATTAAGTTTAAACAACAATTAAATGAAAATCATCGAACTGATATGAATAAAAATAAACATTTCAATCTGATGAAAATGAAATGCTGTAATATTTACATAAGTGAGAGATGTTTGATTTTTCTCATAACTGTTTTTTTTTTTCTTTAAAGTTAGTATATTTTGACAAAAAAGAATCTTTCAGCAAAGCTGTCTTGTCAATGGGGCAGAAGATTTCCTCTCTTTGTAGTTTGTAGCGTGTTGTCTAAGTTATCTAAGTACCTTCAGTCCTAGGTTTCTCAAGTGAAGAGTCTCAGTTTTTATCCTTTTGTCTATTGTTTTCCCTGCCATTTCCTTTCTGATCTACCTTTGAAATGTCGTTGAAACAGTGCACCAACTATGAATGACTTCTTAAAAGCAAAATGTCCAAAGTCAAATCATGGCAGAGGACTATCTGACTATGTAGAAAGGAGAATGTAATGCCTAGGCCTAGGCCTTTTTTTTTTTTTTTTTTTTCTGGATTTTTCTGAATGGTTCAGGAATCAGTTTAAGGCATTATGATTGGTAGAAATCTTTATTCCTGTTGCAGTACTTATGAGCTGCCTCTAACATAATATGAAACACAGAAGCCTTGTCTTTTCCATAATTAGGTGGAAAGTCAAAGGTCTGTGGAGAGGGTGAAAAATTTATCAGTAATGAAATTGTCAGAAATTTTTGACATCTCTATTTTAACAACATTTAAGTGATGTGGGAGACTATGTCATGAAGATTTTATTTAAAATAGAACAAACAACAACAACAAAAAAAGCTACCCACACTAGACTATGAAAGAAGGATAATTACAAAAAATACTTAATTTGATTTGATTTGTTTGACTAGTTCTAACCCTCTACAGTAAGTGCTTCTTGTTCCATCCAGTATTTTACTTGTCAGCAGATGTTCAAAGGGAAGTGCAGTCCCCTGTACTTTGTAACTGACATCAGGGAGTATGTTCATAGTTATGTAGAATAATATCATACAAGAAAGTGACATACTGTGCACAACATCAGGCATTGGAAGACACTGCATTTGCTTGCTGATATACCTCTCTCAATAAACTGGTAAAGTATGAGAGGTACGTCATCTAAAGCAGGCAGCCCAGAATATCCTACAACACAAAAGAAAAGTATGCAGGGAGCTACTCAGATATCCTTCTTTCTCTGCTAGAGCTATCAGAGTGTTTAAGATTCTTTTAGGCAAAAGGGTTTTCTGCTACTCAGAATAAAACATTTTCTAGAACTAACCTTTCTCATGAAAACTGAATTGCTAGCTGGAATTATGTTTCCTCCTGTAGCAGCTGCTTGCATGTTGTGGCCCTTTCCATAATCAGAATCAAGCAACAGGTTACCATAATTTTAAGATGAATCCATGCAACACCTGCATACAATATCTGAGAGTGAAAAAGAACAGCAGTGAGTTGGAATACCCAGTCCTTGGGACAGCAAAAGCATAACATCTGTATAGAACCTTGTAGCAGCCTTCCAGTACCTAAAGGGGGCCTATAAGAAAGCTGGAGAGGGACTCTTTATCAGGGAGTGTTAGCGATAAAGCTGCTTTAAACTAAAGAGGGTAGATTTAGATTAGATATTAGAAAGAAATTCTTTACTATGAAGGTGATGAGGCCCTGGAACAGGCTGCCCAGAGAAGCTGTGGATGTCCCATCCCTGGAAGTGTTCAAGGTCATGTTGGATGGGGCTTTAAGCAACCAAGTCTAGTTGGGAGGTGTCCCTTCCTGTGGCAGGGGGTTGGAACTGGGTGATCTTTAAAGTCTCTTCCAATCCAAACCATTTTAGGACTGTATGATCTATGAGGTTATCTAACCTGGCTCATACCATCCTAACCCCATGTTTTTACTGTGGTTTTGATTTGCACTGTTCTGTGTTCTATACCAGATGTGTTCTAACAGAATAGAAGATTGGTTTCTCTGTACTTAATTGTATTCTGAAGTCTGGGAAGGTGTTTGGACAGAAGTCCAAACTGATTCTGAACTGGTATTTCAATGATTTGGAAGTTGATGACTCCACAGAATTCAACCCAAAGTGCTTAGCCCACAAGGAGCACTCCTGCTGTATGCATAACCGCACAGCAGCTTAGCATTGCGATAACTGAGGCAAACATGGTGGGATGGATTAAATAGTATTGTTCATGTATCCTGAGATGAGTGAAAGCATGAGAAAAGATTCTTACATACACATCATGATGATTTGAGGTGGCAGAAGGAGAGATCTCAACCACAGTACACAAAGGCTGAGATGTTACTGAGCTCAGCCTCAGCTGCTGTTACATGCCTTCTCCTTGGGCTTTCAGAAGGTTACAGAGCAGCTCTCATCACCTGGTGGCTTTAGACAAAGTATCCGGCTTGCAGTACCCCGTGCTATTGGACTAGAAACCGTTTTCCACAGTAATCTCTCAAACTGGGTCTAATCTTGACCCTGAAGATCTTCATTATGTGGCTAGAGAGAACGTTTCAATTAAAAAAAAGAAATCTTACTGACAAAATTTTTGTTTAGCCAATTCATAAAATCCAAGATTTTTTGTGAATAGAGTTCAGCTGTGACATATTTGACTTAAAAGATTTCTTCATGTAAAAGAAAGCTTTGTTTGCCACTGCCTTTCACTAACGCTACTTGAAAATTGGAGGCACCTGTTACACTCTTTTCCTTTCCAAATCTGACTTTTTTAATCTCTTTGTCATAGCAATGCAAGCTGCTGTGAAAATCTATCTACCTACATAGTAGTTAGTATACATTCAGGCGGGGCTGTAATGAAACATATTCCAAACCACCAAGAGAGAAAAATGGAGAAGGAGGGTGACATTGAGATGCTCCCAATAATATTGCATAGTGTAAGTATGTTCTCTCAGAATAATCTTTTGTCACCTTGAAGGCCATGGTAAATGTAGCAAAATGGAAAAAGTAAATGCGAAAGTACAGTTTATTCATAAAATAAATGTATTTTAAAATGGGCAATACTATAGAGACAGACTGAGATAAAGAAAAAGGCACTTGCCTGTTGCTCCTTCTCTCAAAAATCAGGAAGCTGTTCACCCTGTGTACTATCCAAAAGACATTGTCTTTGTGTTTTTTAGTATATCTATAGAGCAAGTGATTTATGTAAGCCCTGCATATTTGGATGTTCTGTCACTGAAGAGGTCACTGATTAAGACATACTCACTTATATTCAATATACTCATTCATATTTAATACAAACTGAGTTTTTATTCAGGTTAAAACATCCTCTTCACCTATCTATTAGGATTTTTTTTAATTATTTTTTTTTTTTTTTTAATCTTAACTTCATTAGGACATTGTAATACCTATTCTCCAAACAGTGTATTAACTTTCTTGGAACCTGATGAGCTATTTTTAGACAAAATAATATTTTCTCCCTTCTATAGCAATATTTAAACTTTTTTACAGCCCTTATCTGACACTGAGCCTTACAATTCTACTAAAAAACAGCTTGAGTCAGCTTTATTCAGCCATGTAAATGCAAATCACACACACAGCTTTTTAACAATATGTGGGCTGAGACCAGAGGTATTAGTAGTTGACCACTTTCAACAAATGACTAATTTGGGATAACTGGTTTGTAAAGCATCATTTGAGAGATACCACTGCGATAACATTGCTCCCAGTGTCAGTCATTTTTCTGAAAATAATGTATTTTTCTTAAAAAGCAAACAAACAAACAAAAAAATATAGTGCTTTTCTTAATCCTACAGAAGGAAAGTAAAATCAAACAAATTGTTCTCAAGCGAAAATTTTGCAATATGCTCTTTAAGAAAACCAGTGTTAATTATAGGCCATGCCAAATTATCATATTTTATTATGGAACATAGCAGCCATTTCTTCATAGTCAATTCAATATTTTTGCTCAAGTTTAAATTGATTACTTGGAAAATGAATGAAAAACATTTTTTAAATTGAATTTCAAGGCAGCTGGCTGCTTAATAGGAAAGCTGAGTAGCAGGCTAGTAATGCTTGAGAGGTTCTCTAGAATCTTGAAAGCATCCAAAAGTATGATAATTATAAATTTTTACAAGTTTTATGTAATTATACATGACATTTAATAGAAATCTTCCAAAGTGGCTGGCTGAAGCTTATCTGAGCTCAAGTGAAATTAACCGTTAAGAGTACACTTCAAAAAGAAACCTTCCTTGTTTTGTACACCTGATATTACAACAGTAATTTTGACAAAGATAATCAAATTGTAACTAAAATAAGCTGTGAAATAGAAGCTATTTTTAATTAGTTATTTGGAAGTTTGATTTTGTTCTATTTTTTATCCTCACTTTAACTTGGTGAAATCTTAGTCTTTGATGCAGATACTCTGGGTTTTGATGTCACTTTCTTACTGCCTTATCTTCCAAGCTTCTGCTATATTAAAAAAATCTTGTTTTGATTGCATCATTAAAAAACAGAGCTATTGGTCTCAATCTTCATTAGTTTTTTGTCTTAATGACAATACAACAGAATGAGGGTCTACAGAAATAGGTTTAGCATTCAGTGTGCTTAACTAACAGAGTCAAAATGCTATTACTTCATGCCTTTTTTTTTTTTCATCCATAATCCAACCAGCTATTTTGAAACAGAATTGTCTTAATCATAAAAATGAATCATTTAACCTCAGACAGGGTCTATTATTTAATGATACAAAGATGCTACATAAATCTAAACAAATTACAGAAAGTACACGAGAATTTTTTACTGTTATCATTGTTTAATCACCTTGAAGCAGAGACTACGTATAAGAAAACATTAGCCTGCATGAAATACATTTGCAAAAAATCTGCATAACCTTCTATTCTGTTACAATACGACAAGCTAAACCATTGAAGCATTCCCAGCCCTTCTTATCTAATATTCCCATAGCAAATTCTAAACCTAATTATACAGTGTAAATTGTTTATTACAGCCCTCAATCCTTCTTGCATTTGAACAGTAAAAAAACACAGATCAATGAGAAAGTTAAATTACCTATATTACTTATATAGTTAATTTTTAACTATTACCTTTGTCTCCTTAATATCAGCAGTAAAGTTAACATTAGCAGATGGAAAATGTGGGAGTATTAATAGTGAAAGAGGTCTGAACGTTCACAGAATGGTTTACTGAAGAAAATCAGAGTAGATTGTATGAAATAATGGCTAGAAATGGAATATGGAAAATACTACTGTTGAATGCTTTGATGTGAATCAATAATGGAAGGGATTTGCGGTAATTATACAACTGCACAAGCGAAGAATACAATTTCGCAATTAAAACAGTTCTTACATGCATAATTACTTTTCTTCTTAGGCCTGTTAATAGGAAGTTTACCGTCAGCTGCCTATCTAGGCTTCCACATGTAGTGGTGAGGCAATCTGTGTTTGTGTGGGTGTGTATGCCCTATGCATGTGCCTGATTTGGGGAACTGTGAGCATGTATGTCAAGTGTAATGGGACTACAAAGTAAGATTGTCCACAGAACCCTTCTGCTATGGAGGATCTTGTTTCTTCTTCCTATGCTTCCCTTAGCTTCTGTGAAATTCTGTTATTCTGGCTACTTTGTCTGTCTACCATGAGAATTTAGGTTGCAAATTACAGTTGTGAGTGTTACTTAAAGCTCTTTGTGCTGTGATTTTCAGTAACAGCAACAGTTCCTAAGTACAAAGGTTTGTTTGGAGCCTGTAATAAAACTGTGCAATCCTCATTTTCTTCAAGAAATCTAAAGCCCCCATAGAAAATACGATTAGTCTACAATTCATCATTGTCATGTCTTCCCAGTCCCTTCCCAAAGGGAAGCATATGGAAAATGTGTCTATTCTCTTATTTTGAAAAACTGTTCTTCTGCACTTTCAGGATTAGAGCATAAATGCATGGGAATATTAATTAGTGTATTGGCCTCCATCAGTACTGCCAATGAAGAACATTACTTCCAAATTCCTGCTTAGGACTTTGAAGGCAGTAAAAAAGTGCTTCCAAAACAGTTCATCCAGGGTTTTTCAATGCCTTTTACAGACTAAAGAACAAAGTCTTGAGAGATTAATTACTGCTGCATGTATACTAAAGTAGTGCAGCTCACAAGTATCTCACTTGAAGACTTGAAACTTCCATTTAAGGTACTGCAAATTATTCAGATTTAACAGCTGCTGTTAGTAAATAATAAGCCATTTGACTTAAATCCTTCCTGAAATATATTGGCAGAAGTCCCAGTTATTTTATTTGGTCCATACTTAAGTTGTGGTGAAGGTTTGCCTTCTAATTTAACATTCCAGACATTATCCACTTATCCAGCTGTGGCAAATATCTTGGTTGGTGGGTATCTTTCCAGAAGAAGTCAAATATTTTAAGTTAATCTAATGCTATAGACAAACATTGTAAAATCCTTTTGTGGGGAAACTGTTATTCCCTTGAAATAAAATGTGCAAAGATAAAACCTAAAATAAGTTTCATGTTTTACAGTCACATTTACCTACTTTGTGTGGATGTTTGAGCAGACTTAAGGCTGGAAGGAGACCCTAAATAAAGGAAACAATGGTGACATTTTAATGCCAGCTGTTATACCGTGTGTTATAGCTAACTCCAATTGGAAAATGCAGCTCTTACCATATTTCATTGAGTCAACTGAACAACTGAAAGCTTTATAAATGTCAAACTTTAAAATTCAAAATTAAAGGCCAGCCGAGTGTCTGCACACTCTAAGATTGCGTGTGTTTGCAGGAGGGTGGACAGCATATGTGGAAAGAGTGTCTGAAAACAGAAGGGTCTAATTCTGTAAGGAAGACCAGTTTCACATTTAAAACATGCTTCCCTCACTCCTCTGGTTATCATAAAATGTATTCTAGTTTCTGCCCTAAATATATTCATTTTATTCTTTTGAATAAATGAATGAACTAATTTAACATATACCATCGCAGCACCAGGTTTTCTAGGTTAATTAACACAGGATCTTTTATTTCTCTGCTCCTGAGATCATCAGTGTAACTCTTCTCTGTTCCCATTCAAGGTTGTGGTTAGCCACTATTGTCTGAACAGTGCCTCCAGTTAGTAACATTCCAATTCAGCTGATCTCAGGAAGGAGAGTCTTATGGTCTCCATAAAGGGAGAAGAAGAAGAGGGTGCTGAGAGTAACTAACACCCTCCAGCTGACTGACTGGGGACTACACAGCAGTGGTAAGTAGGCTTACTGGCAGTAAGCTCAGGTTTAACATTCAGTGCAAATACACCTGAGATTCAATACATCTTCCTCGAACATGATGGACCTGCATTATATGCAGCATTCCAGTTGATATATTAGGAGTACCTGCTCCAATGACATTAATACTTCCATATTTCTTTGTGAAATGTCTTGCCTGAAAAATCCTAGGATTGCTTTTGACATTTTCATGGCTACTTCACAGTGATGGTTCATAGTAATCTTATAATTGACTAATACACCTAGATCTTTCTCTTCCTCTGACATTTCCAACTAATGACTTCCCATGTGAAGGAGGAAATTCTTGTTATTAATCCCAAAAAGCATGACCTTGCACTCTACTATGAAATCTCATGCCATTTCCTTGTTCTAGTCTATACGGTCTTTTTTTTTTTAATTTATTTTACTTTTTTTTTTACCAGAATAAAATATTCTGATGTTTTCCTGTATTGACAGTCTTTCTACTTTACGTAATGAACAGAATTAGCAGACTAAATTTAATAGCAGGGTCTGAATAACTTAGAACCTAAGACTGACCTTTCAGAAACTTTGCTAGTAACAGCCTTTGAGTCTGATATGACACTTTTTAAGGTGAGTTATTGTTTTCTCTAATGTAGTTTGTTCCTTTCCTAAGTTAAATAGATTTTCCTAGTCTAAAAAATCCTTACCAAATAAACATCTTTTTTTTTTTTTTTTTTCCAAAGAAAGATATCTGATAAATGTCACAACCTACAAGTGCTAAAACCATGTTTGATTTTTGTTCTGCTTGTCATTTACCGATTCTTTATTTCAACATTTGTTCTGTAGTTCTGGATACTCAGTAAAGAGGTCTGTAACATTCATGATCATTTTTTTCTACACTTTTTAAGACATTTCTATTCTCATAATGTAAGGTATCCACAGTGTGGTTTGTTCTTTAAAAATCCTCACTACAGTTTGGCACAGTCTCTTGTTGAAAACAGAGGTACCCAAACCATCCTGGAGATTGCTTGCACCAAAGGCTATAAAGAAGCCAGACTTGCCCAGTGCTAGTAATCCCGTCTAAGATAAAGACACAACAACTTTATCAGGCAGTTGGAGAACTTTGTGAGTACTGGGAGGTAGCCTAAGGGAATTGCAGGTGGCCTAAGAAAACTGCTTTGCTTCCCACCCCAGTGGAGTAACTGAGTAATTCCCTTTGCTTGCAATGTTTTGGAACTCCCTGGGTGGAAAAGCACTTTCTTCACTTACAACAAAAAGTCTTATTAAAAGTCAATAAATATTCAGCTCTTTTAAGAGACTCTGGATGCTCTTGATAACTGTATTCATTATGCATAGAGTTCCTATGTATGCCCAAAGGATACATCTTCACAGTGAGATTCTTGACCATTCACATCTTTATCTTACAGCTAAAGGAAAGGAAAACTCTAGTCTTAGTGTTACCACAAAGAGGTCAATTTAATTGGTCCCCAGATGATATTGCACTGTTCAAGATGAAGTGGAACTTGTTTGCACTGTAGTTCATCTGGAATAATGGTATTTGTGTGAAGTGAACCTGAAAAGCTAGGTGAATTTTACAGGTTGCGAACTCTAGCTAGCAAGCTCTAGATCACTAAAATAACATCAACTGAAGGCATGCACTGAATTTAGTTATATTGCACAGAGAACTTATTATGCTGCTTCTTGGAAGTGCTTGTATGCTATATATCCTTTGGTGGGAAGAAAACAAAACGACAAAAAAAACACCAACCTTTGTATTCTTTCACAAACTTTTTTTTTTTTTCTATAAATAATAAAATCAGTTTACAATAACATTTGGAAAAGACATTATTTGTAATCTACAATTAGAGAGAAATAGCTCTTAAATACATCCTGTCCAATTAGGATGTGATATCAGCTGGGGAAAACAAAACCAAAAACTGTACCTCAGGCATCTACATAGTATACTTCTTCAAAGTTTGCATAGGTTCCGGTTGTGGCAGAATTTCTGAACAGAAAGATTTGAATTATCTCTAATTATGATTTGGTATCCAAGTCATCTAAGCATGTAAGCCATCTCTTGGGGTTTAGGATGACTGTTTTGTTAGAATAAATTCTTTCTCTAACCACTTAGTGATATTTCTTAAATGTGAGTTTTTAACGTAACAAATGCAATGAGAGAGTGCGTATTTACTTACTATTTGTCTTTAGGATGTTAAGAAAGAATAAATCTCTATCTTTGTTCATGGAGTAAAAAATAAGCACTTGCTTTACATGAAAGTATAGCCTGAACAGAATTTCTACTCAGTATCTTTGAAATATTTTACATTCTTTATTTGTTGGTTATGAAGTTTAAGTTAAATATCACAGAAATGTAAATGTACAATTTTCCCCACCCCCTGCCCCAAGGCAACTACAAATTTTTATTTTTATTTTTTTTTTCAGGCAACTATAAAGATTATGGAAAATGACTAAGAAAATTAATTAAAAACTGAATATACACCAAGGGTTGTAATTTACAGTCCATCAGGTTCAAAATATTTTCCTTAGTTCAGAGCATGTTCCACATGTGTGTTAAAACTCAAGAAAATTAGATTCAACCCTATATATTATATTTCACTTTTTCATTAAAATTGTATTTAAATGCTATCATTAAGTGGAGCATTTATTTAGACATTAAAGGAAATTATGTTGAAAATGCAAATGATCTATTTGACACCAAAAGGGGAAAGAGGCGGTAACAGTTTTAATTAAAAATTAAATCATACCAGGGTTTGCCCTCATCAACTTAGAAATACAGCACAGACACTTTATTAAATTACAAAGTATCTGGTTAAAAGCTATTCACTATGTTATGAGCTAAATCATTCATCTCTACACTAGATCCAGTTTCTACATAATAAGTGGCAAAACTCTGACTGCAGAAGGTAACAGATATAATTTATGACTTCACCATAGTTTCCTCAATGGAAGAAAGGCATTTAGCTGGGCTTGTTTGATGCTCTGGCTAGACAGATCTACAAGGAATAAAGCAGAATACACAAGTACAGCTGTTGCCCTATGTGCTGCTCTTTGGCTGTCACCACCAAGATTGCATACAGGATGCACCTGCTTTCTTCCTCTCTCAGAGCAGTTAGAGGAGCAGCTAAAGCACCAGCATTATTTTCCATTTATGCTGTAATGAGTTTGTTTTGCCTGCCTTGCTTTAGAGGAAGGGTAATGCTTTCTTATGGGAAGAAGCCATCAGTATTACATTAATTTGGGATTTAGCTGAGGAAGACAGAGTAAACTGAAGAAGCTGTGTGTACATTTGGAGGTGTTTGGGATTTCAGGGCCTGAATACAGAATCACAGAATCACAGAGTGGTTGAGGTTGGAAGGGACCTCCAGAGATCATGTAGTCCAACCCCCCTGCTCAAGCAGGGTCACCTAGAGCACGTTACATAGGATCGCATCCAGGCGTGTTTTGAATATCTCCAAAGAAGGAAACTCCACAGCCACTCTGGGCAGCCTGTTCCAGTGCTCTGTGACCTGAAGTTCTTCCTCATATGACGATAAAACCTACTGTGGTCCAATTTATACCCATTACCCTTTGTCCTATCACTGGCCACCACTGAGAAGAGTTTGGCCTCATCCTCTTTACGTTGTCCCCTCATGTATTTGTAGAGGTTGATAAGATCCCCTCTCAATCTCCTCTTCTCTAGGCTAAACAGGCCCAGCTCACTTACTCTTTCCTCATAGGACAGATGCTCCGATCCCTTAATCATCTTTGTGACACTGTGCTGGACCCTCTCTAGAAGTTTTACGTCCCTCTTGTACTGGGGAGCCCAGAGATGCATACAGTATTCCAGGTGTGGCCTTACCAATCAAAACGATTGATAGCTGAGGCAGGATGAGAACTCTCTGTTCTCTGTTCCATACGTGGCAAAAGTATTTGGGCTCAGAATGAATCTCACATGGCTAGGGGTTAAAAAAACTTTCATTTTTTCTCCCCATTTCTGCCATTGACATTGGAGTAAGGTCTAGCATAAGTACTTATATATTTGAATGTTGTTTTTCTTCCCTTCTTAGGCTTTATCTATCTTTCAATTTGAACTGTAATGCTTAGGAGGAGTGTCTCACGGTATGCGTAATTATAGAGCGCAATGAACTGTCTTATTAGCTGGGACCTACATACGGAGATGTAATATCAATAATTAATAATAACAACCCTGGTTCATGAACCATGCCTGATTCCCGATTCATTAGAACTAAAATGTATCCTAACTTTAACGGGATTCTCAGATCCCAATAGACAGGCCATACAAACCCACAGCAGTTTGACTATTTCATACCATCATTTCATTTAATCTTTCCAGAACTAAATGACCTCATGCACATCAGCAAAAGAAATACATTGACATCAGCAAAATCTAGAGCAGTGTGAACTGTACCCTATCTGGTAAAATATTGCCCGAGGAATTCTTAATTCCTGTAGCAGTTCATAGTGTAGTATAAATCAAATAAAATTGTCACAGGACATGGAAGTGACTTTTTTTTTTTTTTTTTAAATACTTTGAGGGGGTGAACCATTTCTTCTCTATTCAGACAGACTAAGTACAAAGCTTTAGCGTCTCTTATTGACTAAACTTCTTAGCAGTAAATCCAACAGCTGGAAACAGTGGAATTGAGGTAGAATTTGGTTGTCTGAATACAGGCCTCCTGCCTGATCCCAATCCTCCAGGACTTTGCCATCTGGGTAACTTGCTAATGAAAAACAGATTTGAGCTGGGGAAAATAAATTTAATTTATTGACAATTGAAAATGGAACTGGATGATGAGAAACAAAGACAAATATTAAAACAAAACTTTCTCCTTCTACTTCCTTGGCTGGGGCCCAGGGCTGGGGTGAGTCCCTGAGAGCCCCTCTCTGCAGCCCCTGCCTCCTCACATAGTGCCCTGGTCCACCATGGGGGCTGAGGGAGGGAAATCCCTGCTCCAGGGGGATCGCTGCTGCGGCAGCTGGAGCCCCTCCTGCCCTCCTTCTCCTCTCCCCCGGTTGCCGGCAGGGCTGTTTCTCCCCCTTTCCTTCTTTCTTTCTTTCTTTTTTCTTTCTTTCTTTCTTTCTTTTCTTTCTTTTCTTTCTTTCTTTCTTTTTCTTTCTTTCTTTCTTTCTTTCTTTCTTTCTTTCTTTCTTTCTTTCTTTCTTTCTTTCTTTCTTTCTTTCTTTCTTTCTTTCTTTTTTCTTCCTTCCTTCCTTCCTTCCTTCCTTCCTTCCTTCCTTCCTTCCTTCCTTTCTTGCTTTCTTCCTTCCTTCCTTTCTTCCTTCCTTCCTTCCTTCCTTTCTTTCTTTCTTTCTTTCTTTCTTCCTTTCTTCCTTTCTTCCTTTCTTTCTTCCTTTCTTTCTTTCTTTCTTTCTTTCTTTCTTTCTTTCTTTCTTCCTTGCTTCCTTTCTTCCTTGCTTCCTTGCTTCCTTCCTTTCTTTCTTCCTTTCTTTCTTCCTTGCTTCCTTGCTTCCTTTCTTTCTTCCTTTCTTTCCTTTCTTCCTTGCTTTCTTCCTTGCTTCCTTCCTTTCTTTCTTCCTTTCTTCCTTTCTTCCTTTCCTTCTTTCTTTCTTCCTTTCTTCCTTTCTTCCTTTCTTCCTTTCTTTCTGCCAGCTGCCACGAGGCGCTGTGCCCTCCTTCCCCAGGCTGTCCCTGAGGCGAGGCGCCGCCATCTTGGCTGCTGGGCCCAGCCGTGCCCTGCGGTGGGGCCATTGGGGCTGGCATGGGGCAGCCATCGCCACATGCAGCAACAACGCAGATATGGGCACCCACACGCATGGGCACCCGCACCGAGCACAAAGTTATATTCAGAAGGCCACAACAAATTTTGGCTGACAATGTTCTTTCAGTAAGCACCTCTAATTCCAGATGATTATGTTCGATAACAAAACACACTGCTGTTTTGGAGACCTGTTCTGTGTCTTTTTTTCTTCTTTTGGCTGTTATTAATACTTTTTTTTTTTTTTTTCCTTTTTATTCAATAGATCTTACTCAGTGGAAGGTTTTAACATTGAGCAAGTCCATCTGTCTCAAGGTGAGGAAAGGGCAACATGAAGAAACACGTATTTTTTCTCTGAGGGGAGTTGGTGGTACCAGAGATGGCGACAGCTGGGAACCAACCCTGTAGTTTAGGTTGGGCACTCAGCTTACTGAGTGCCATCTGAATGGAGGAACCACAAATCTGTTTTTTCGGTGTGCTCAGCTGGTGCAGTCAGGGAATGTACCACTAGGGAGCAGCCTGGATGCCTCACTGGTGCTTCTGCAGAGTAGACAGACCGAGTTGCTAGCTTTAACAAGTGTGTGTATTTTGCTTTAGTTATTAAACTTGTCCTGACATGTCAGAAGGACTTCTGAGAGGCTTGTTTTTGTTTTCTTCGGAAGTGTAATATATAAGCGAAACATAAAACACATTAAAAAGAATAACCAGAGAGCCTGCTTCCCCACAGTGCCATGTTTTGAGCAACAATCTACATTGATGCAATGTGGATTTAATTTTCAGGACCTTAAAGCAGCTAGATATGATGTAAGTATCTGTCATTCTTTGGTAGAAATTTTTTGAAAACAGCCAAATGAGAGTTTATTTTCATAAGCCAAAATATTGTACATTTGCTTTGTATGACTTCTTTCTGTTTACAGGTGCAATTATGCACAATACAAGTCAGGGATCATTAAGGCTGCCATTAATTTAGCCCAGTGATTGGGGAAAGGGTTAGTGTTAACATTCGTTTTCTTTTAAAATTTAGCTAAATTGCATTAGGAACAAGGCTTCAAAGTTTACTAAGATTCAGACCAGGAGAAAGAACAGGAAAACAGGTTTAGATAAAATATGAAAAAAATCTCCTCCAGCAGTTAATAATGTGATCATTTTATACCGTAGTATACAAACAGGTGTCCTAGTATTTATATTATATATAGCCTAGTTGAAGCAAACAAGCAAAAAAATAGACTTCAAGGAAATATGCTTTTGTGATATTTCTTTGTAGAAATGGGAAATTTGGAATAATCGAATTAATTCGTGACTTCTGGAAATGCCATTGAAATTCTGAGGTCAAGAAGAATACCAGAAATAGAAAAAAGTATCTGTTAGTGTAGTACAGTGTGTAAAATATTTAGCTGTTGTTGTTCCGTCTTTCCATACCTCCCATTTCAGTTCTTTGAAATCTATTCTCATTACGAACTAGAATGCAAAAGTAGGATTTTGAAATTTCTAATAAGAAAAACTCCAGAAAAAACATTTCCTGGAAGCATGAAGAATTTACTTCTCCATCATGGTTAAAACTTCTCTTTTCTTTATAGAACATATGGTATATTAATATATTAAAATTTTATTATCATAAGAGTTAACATGTAAGTAACCAAAACTGTAGGATTAACAGAACAGATTTGGCAATAATAAATTAAAAATTTGTAATTACTCAATTTGAATCCTCCCCACAAAATAAGCATCAGAATTGATGATCCAAGAAACACATCTGTGTGAGAAAACTGCATTGTTCAACTGTTCCTTCAAGAATATTTCAAGTTTTACGAGTGCACAAGCAGCACTTGAGGATGAAATGCCTTAGCCAGTGGGGAACACCTTGTCTCATATTATCGAAGCAACAGAGGAAAATTAATGTCTCTCACCAGTAACCCAGTCAGCAATATGTGCTTGAAACAAAGTAGAAGGGGGAATAGAATATATGCCATGTAGAATATTGATTGCACTTTTGTGTTGTGACTTACTTCAGTGTCTGTGCTGAAACCAACATATATGAAGTCTATCAATACTGAAATGGGCTTTTAAAAAAACTGAACTATAATTACACTATCTGAGCCTGATATTATAATTATCACAGTTCAACTCCATTAGGAAAACCCTTTCATTTTAACATCAAGAGGAAGTTAAACTGAGTTAACGTCACAAAGATTCAAGAAGGAAACTACAGAAAGCTGCAAGAAAATTTTAATGTCAGAGGGGCATTTAGGAGTGGTTATGGTTTATACTGTTGTCAGTAATTAACTAACACATTTAGCATGTTTAGGAGTACCTAACCAGGAAATCTATTGTTCAGGAACATTCAGTGAATTCAGTAAACTGGACTCAAGAAATCTATTGTTATATTGCTGCTATGGGAAAAGATTTTTTAAAACTTTTTAATTTCCCATGGGCTCAAACATGTAGTCATTCTAATGGTTGATATTAGGCATCTAACAGTGAGAAAGACAGGTTTATTTGCACAGTCCTTGGCACACTGATACATGTATATTCTAGTGCTTTCCAGTGCAGGTGAACATGAGCCAACTCCAAATCCGAAGCCATAAGCCACTCTTAGAAAGGTGCAGCCTAGTTAGCGAGGTGTTGCTTCCCAGACACCTTGTCCTCATGGAGTCTGTAGATCACAGCTGGATCCCTCTGACTTTTCTGGGAGTAGGACATTGGGGATGATTAGAGAAAGGTTGGGCAGGCAGAAAGAAGTCAGAGCTCTTTGCTCTTTGTTGGTTCTTTAGGGCTGTCTGTTCTCTTAGGGGAGTATTCAAGAGGAGAGAGAATCACTCACTACTTTTCCCCTGCTTCCCATCTTCTTGGGACAGCCTGAAAGAAATTGTTCCTCCCTGGTAGCTCCTTCTGAGGCAAGACAACTCTATCCCCTCCTCAGACAGATTGACACTAAATCTATTCCATTTCAGACTGTTCTGGAGATTTCAACAGACTTGGCAAAAAAATAAAAAAATAAAAATAAAAAAATAAAAAAATAAAAAATAAAAAAAATAAATAAAACATACATATGCATGCTAATACCCACAAAGTGTAACAAGCTTAAACTACTTAGTTTTAAGTCTAGTTTTTTTTAGTTTGAGAAAAGGCCTAACATTTGTAGTCTTCTTAAGTTACACATGAAATCAGTTCTTTCATGTGATATTAAGTGGATGTGAACTGAGGAATGCAATGTTTATTTTTTTTTTCCTAGGTGATTGCGACATTTAAGAGTGGGATAGGTTCCTGACCTCCAGTGACTCATAGCAGCCAGACAGTGGCTGCACAGAGGTATTGTTTTGCTGTTATTTACATCTGTAATGCCAAGCCATTCCACATATGCAAAGGTACTCATATGTTGAACTCTTGCCAATGGAAAAAAGAGCATGCACAAGGGCAGTTGAAAACCATGTTGAATTCCCCTTCTACAGGCAGTACTTTTGGTGCTGGAAATTGGAGAATCAGAGCAAAACTGTTACAACCACTGTACATGATCTTTAACTGTTTGAAGTGCCAAAATGAAAAATAAATAAATAAATAAATAAAGATAAAAATGTTGTATCAAAAAAATTGAATTCCTAGAAAGGTATTTCAAGTTTTCTTCAGTTTTGCAAGTGGGCATTAAATTTCAGGCATGTTAATGCTGCCTAACACTAATTAAAAGAATAAATGTACAGCATAATCAATCATCATATTTCTATGCCATTAATTTCTCTATCTGTGCCTTTAATCATTAGCACCATTTTAACCCCATAGAACGTGTAGGTGAAATGTTTGAAAGGCTATGTTATTTTTATGTTATTTTTACATTATTTTAAAGCAGAACATAGGAATGCATGTGCTTATGGGCAGTATGCTTTTTGATCTTCTTGCCTTGAGACTGTGCCAATTATGTCATCACATGACTCTTTTACCTATTTCTTCCTTCCTGTTAGTCTGATAGGGATTTTTTTTTTTAATTTGAAAAAAGTTTGTGCTCATCTGTGCTTCAGTATTTAATTCTCCTTTAAGCTTTACTCCATAAAGAAACATATTACCTCTTTGACCTTCACTGTCATTCAGGTTATTATTTTGTCCTCTCTGCGTTTGCTTTTAGGATTTGTTCTGGTTGGTACCTTTACTGTTCTTTCTGTTTCCTTTGTTATTCTTCAATCCCTCATATATTCATATGTCTTTACTACTCTGGAAAAATGCTCACCTGCAACATTCTTAAAACTTATATCAAAGCAGTAATTCCTCTAAATCTGAGATTTAGGAGATTAAAGATTTCTAGGGCTTTTTGCAAAATATTTTTAAAACATATTGTCAGACTGCTTTTTGCCACTACTCCTATTAGCAGATGTTTTCCTCTTTTTGGATTTTCAATCATCTTGTTAAATATATATATATATTTTTTTAACATCAGTACATAGCTTCTTTCAGTTGCTTCCCATATCTCACTTAGCTATTCTCATTAATTCTGGACTTTCCTTCCATTATATTGAATTCTAAAAATACCGTTTTGTAATTTCACATCCTTGGATTAAAAATTAAATAAATAAGAAATGATTGGAAATTATCACGAATTAAGGACAAAGGATGATAAATTGCTGTGCTAGATAGAAACATAGTACCATAATAAAATGTTTGACAATAAGATGATGTGTTTGTAAGTATATAACGATTTTCCTAATACCTTCCTGTAGAGGTTTAGGAGACTAGGTATGAATATTTGTGCTCATACTTGTTTATATAGAAAGAGGGATAATGGAATTATCACATTGTTTTTTCATATTTGAATGAATAAGTTTACCTTTCAGCAAAGGAATTTAAGTGTATCAAGTAATATAGCAAAGTGGATTGTCATCCGATGAAAATTATATGTTATTTCTTTAGTGTAGATATTTCTCCTGTCCCCTTTTTTCTAAACAAAAGAATAAATGGTTAAAAAAAAAAAAAAGTGGACGGGTTAACCAACAGCTGAGGCACAATAAGCTCCAGGGTTCTTCTCTTCATGGGTGTGTGGTATATCAAGGTGGTTATCCACTAACAAAGGCACATGCATACTATGACCTGAGAGAAGAGGGCCAGTATTTCATCTTGGCCAGTATGGTGCTCCTCTCTGTCGTGAAACACTGCATTGCTGTAGTTAGTAAGTCATGGGTTCCACTGACATGGAATTGAAATCTTCTCTTTTATATAAACTAAAAAAAAAAAAAAAAAAGTGCTGGCGATATACATCAGGTAAAGACCATATGCAGATGTATGAATGAAACTGCTGTGATAGAGAGGAAACTGGAGGAAAGAGATGCTGTTCCTGTGCCTTTGCCTGGGATAGAAATTACCCTACACTAAAGGTGAAATGGTTTCTTCCAGATTCAAGAAGATTTATTCTAGCTTAACTGAAAATATTGCATTACCCAAAGTATTTTTATCTCTTGGGCAAACTGTTTCCTTCCTAGCATACTCAATTTATGCACCCAAGGCCTTATAGCACATTTTTCCATCATTATTTTAAAGTGTGATTGACTCCTTGACTCCTCTTTAAAGAACAGAGCTAAATTGTTGTACTATAAAAGCAGTGGACATTGAACTCTTATATTTATCCGTGGGCTTACTATAGATGGCAGAGAGGTTCAGAACAACTTTATCCTACCCATGATTCAAACCTGACCTATAGGGATTGTCTCTTCTTTCTGAGTGAGGGATAATTCAGTCTGCAGAATTGAGCTTGACAGATTTTTTTTTTTTTGTCGATTATGTATGAAGTTTTGAGAGAGAGAATTCTATCCACTAGGGAATGTGGATAAAAACCACAGAATTCAATTGCTTTAGGGATCTTTAAGACCTCAAAAATTGGACTGGATTCTTTTCTATTGAAAATGTAAAGCTTCATCCAAAAAGATAGCTCAATTCACATCTGTATTACAAATGATTTACTGCAGTAAAAGTAAATATACTTATTTTAATAAAAGACAAGGTATCAAGTCCTCTGCTTATTTCTGGAGCCATAACCACTTGATCCAGTAGGGCTTTGATTATTTGGATGAGTTTTTCCAACTTGCTGATTTTCATATCAGACCCCTTTCACTATTCTTTATTTTGTGCAGAAAGATGCCAATAATCAGGATTGCTCTTAGTTTACAGTCCTTCCTGTTGTCAGAAGTTGTAGGTTTCTGTTTACTTGGAGTGTGCCTCTGAGGAAGACATCTCTCTCTAGTACTAACACAATCACAAGCATAGGAAAACTGAAGTAAAATCCAGATGCTTTGATATGCGCAGTTCTGAGTCCATGCATTCTTGTGCTCCTACTGTAGGAACAGTGTAGGGGCTGCATGTTCTTGCATTATCTTTTATTGGAAAGTAGATGGATCTAAACATATTTTCCCCCTAGTGATGTTTTAATAATACAAAGCAAAGGATCTCTATTTCAGGTAAGAAATGCTGGCAATTAAACCTCCTCTCTGTATATGATCAGAGTGTTGGAAAAGGTGCAAACAAAACAAAGGACATGAAACCCCCCATACCTTCTGGGCTTCTAAATCAGTCATGGAGAGACAGTCACAAATGGCAGATTAAAGTAAATGAACAACAACAAAAAAGGTAACCTGACCTTTCAAACAAAACCTTCCTAACATGCAAGGACTCAGGCTGAGTCAGGAAATAAGCTTGGTGCAGTCCAAATGTATCCTTTATAGCCCTGCCTGTCTTCTTTAATTATTGCAGTGTCAGTTCAATGGTTCTGTGAATTTTTAAAAAAATAATATATATATATATTTTTTCTTCTTTAATATTTCCCAAGTTAACTGGCATATCTTCTTCCTCGGCCTCAGCAGAGAAAAACATACTGAAGACTTCATGCATGAAGTGTGAGACATTTTGACGCTTTAATCTGACTGCTGTACAGACAACTGGTTAGAGCAGAAGTATAACCTCCTGAGTGTAGTATTCTAACAAAATAATGTCTATTGTGTCTGTAAAAGTGTGCACTTGGGTACAAGCATATGTACAGATGTACGCATATTTTCTGGTTTGTCTATATCATTTCAGTATCTTTTATTTTTCTTTTATTTCTTGCATCTTAAGACCAACTCATATAGTTCAGAGTCTATGAAGTCAAGTCCCCTTGTGTGACACATTACTGCTCTCAGATTTTCATTGTCAGGGGTTTTAAAAACTATATATGGGCTTTTAGAGTGACTTAAGCCTGGTGCACAAACTCTAGACTTCATCACTGCTGACTTACCATTTTTATACAATTTCTGGAGGTTTCTGCCCTGATGCAATGTTTAGACATGATCCTGTGTGAAATCGTCTATGTGGAAAGTTAACAATATTTAGAGAAATGATGAGAACTTTTCAGTCCAATAAATACAAATGGAGAGAAAGCAGTGAGTGATATTCACCCTGCCACCTTGTTCCTTGTTCCTCTGCTTGGAGTCTGGAGTTACTGAGGAAATTCACAGTAGAAAGTTGTCCTAAAAACTGTGAAAAAATGTAGTGTCTTGAAAGAGCATAGCCATGATCTGTTAGCAATTTTCCAACTACATTATATAGCATTTGATTTGTGGTCAATACGAAGTTCACAAATAGACCCCAAACATTTAGTATTATACATATTTAAATTAAACTTAGACTACAAAAGAGTCCAAGATAAACCCTTAGATTAAATCCTATTCTGAAAAATTAATTTAATCTATTAAATGGTTGATGTTGATCTAGCTAAAACACATTTCTCATCTCTGAAGTAGTAGACTTTTATAATCTTATGCTTGGTCACTAAACAGAGACATTGTACAATGCATTAATATCTATTAAGAATATTATTAGTATCATATACACTCATTAAATCATTGCTGTGGGTAAATATATTTAAGAAAAACTTAACACATAGGTTACACCAAGCCCACACGTTATTATGACATGATTCTTTTTGTTATAAAATACTTCATTTTTAATTGAGACTTGAATTCTCAAAAATAGATAACATCAGAGTGGATGCTCTAGCTCTTTATATATGTGTTGAATTTAAATGCAAGAAATTAGGCAAGCACAAATATTATAGCCATGGCCAAAGTAAGATATAATTAGAACTGTATGAATAAAGAATAAGAACAGTTATTTATCTGCTTACAGACATCTTCTAAAATTAAAAGGGCAAAAAGTTGTTTTCCATCTGCAATATAATGATCATGTGAAAAGCTGAAGAGCAGAATCAATTACCATGATGACTTGCACCAGCTAATGCAGAGTTGCCATTTTAAGGAACTAACCATTATTAATTTGTCTTTTTAATTGTCTCCTTTAAATTTGGTGGAGTCACACAGCAGTTACCACAGAAGCATCTTTTCGCAGTTGGCTGCTCTCTTCTGCTTAATAAGCATTCATCTGTCAATTATGTATTCTTTCTCTTGCTCATAAGGAAGATGATAAATCTAATACCCTAAAATGTGCAGGTGTGTATCTTAGTGGAGCATCTATTGTTTACAGGAGTTTGTGAAAGTATAAGCAGTGATATTCTGTTTCCTGCAGTAACAAATGACTTATGCTGGAACATTTTAATGGTTTTGTATTATTTTCTGACAAGAGATCCATTAAGATGTCACAGCTGTAGCTGTGTGCTTATAATATCTTTCAGTTCATTTTATGTTTTGGGGAGGGGAAGGATATTGGATCAGATACACTCCTAGGGTATGGGATGAATTTGTTATTATTGGCACACACACACAAGACATTTCTTTCACTGCCTGATCTTCAGCCTATTGAGGTCACTAGAAAAATTTCTATTGACTCTAGTAGTGCTGGATCAAGCTCTCAGAGAGCTGATAAATGTTATCTAGTCCTTGTCAACTGTAAAAAAAAAAAAAAAAAAAAAAAAAAGGAAAGTAAGTAAGTGAGAGCTACAAAAACCTGACTACTTTTGTCTGTGAAGAAAATGTCTACTTGCTCCTTGTCTAAAACACTAAAATTTCATGGATAAGAGTTTGATGGATTAAATACAAACAAGCAGCGAAAACAAAGAAACTAGAAAATAATAAGAATCTTGTCACTTCCCAGGCTCTTAAATGAAATTTCAGACTCCCTAACATGCTATTCAGTGTTTTTTCATGCTTTACAAAAGAATATACTCCACTCCTACCTTGGCCTTTCCTCCTCCCAGAATTTTTTCTTTTTTATTTTCTTTATATATATATATATATAAAATATATAATATAGATATAATATATAATATAATATATATAATATAATATATATAATATAATATATATATTTACACACACAAACATGTATATATGTGTATATATATAGATATATACATGGCTGAATATATATTTTCTTTAGACATATAAATATATATAAATACTCATTTAGATATGTATTTATTATATATTTATATACGTAATATATAATATTTATTTCTTTATATGTGTTTATTAATATTATGTTATTTATATTTTTATTTTTCCTTATATATGTATTTATTATAAGTATTTATACATAGTGTATATATTATATATATGTATTTATTGACATTTACATTATATATATAATTTATATAGAGAGAGAGAAAACAAGAAAAAGAAGTCTGGGAGGAGGAAAGGCCAAGGTAGGAGTGGAGTAACCATTAAATATATATATGTATATATGTATGTATATTTATATGACCTCAGTCTCATCTTCTTCTGCTTCTAGTTTTGTGGTAAATTGGCTGTCCTTTCAATCTGTTATAAATGACTGAGTCCCAAATAGGATTACAATCAGAGTTTACAATTTATTAAACGAATAGAGGCAAGCAAACAGCGCTGGGTGCGCCGGGAGTCTCTGCTCCACCAGGACGCACACCTGTTACGTAAGGCAGCTGGTTTTTATACTCCTAGGCTAATACATATTCATTACTACTTCTAGAAGAGGCAGGGTTATTATAATTGGTTTCCCAAATCCGATGTCGCCTGCTTATCAGTCTCTGTTACTTTCTCAGGGGCCGCTCGAACAGGGAGACAGGAAGGCTCATATTTTCCTCCTTATCTAGTGGTCCAGGGAGACAGGGAGACAGGAAGGCTCTTATTCTTCCTCCTTATCTAGTGGTCTCTTGGCCGGCTATCAGAAGTTACTGCACATCCGTGCAAAGTCAGCAGTTTTTCTCCGAAGAAATCCCTTTGTTCTTTTCTCGCCTAAACCCAGGCCTCAATGTTAACCCTTCAAAACCCCTTAGTGGCACGAATTGCTGGACCATTTCTTACAATTCCTCCCTTTTTTTTTTTTTTTTAATCATCAATTCGTGTCTCTCCTTCAACCTTTGTCAGTAACAATTGGATTTCATCAGTCAGTTCTCGGGGTGTCCACTTCTTAAGCATCATTATCGACACGTCATCTTTTCTCTCCACTGAAGTCATCACAAATTGGGTGCTATTTATTACTCGCCGTATCAACAACGTAAAGCAAGGTATCATACAAGGTATAAACAATAATGTCATTACACCACATAAAAATAAAAACAGCATCCTTTTAACCCATGGTTCACCAGGCAACCATGAAAAGAAATCCCAATCCATACCCTTCCAAGTTTGTACTGGGACGTGGGCTAACTTTCTAATTTCCTTTGTTATCTGCTTGACCACTTTTCCATTATCATCAATCTGTAGACAACAATTAGAATCGTTCAGTTTTCCACATACTCCCCCTTCTTCTGCTAGTAAATAGTCTAAGACCATTCTATGTTGGAATATAGCATTTCTCATTTGAGTGGATTGGTCAGCCAAAAGATCCAAGGCTGTCGCTGTTTGATTTGTTACAACCTCGAGGATAGCTTGCAACCTAATTATTCGGTTCAAATTATAAATAGGTTCTCGGGCTCCTGATATCAACTCATTTGGGTTCCAGGTGGCTGGCCCATAATGCTGTATGATTCTTTCAGGAGGCCATTCATCCTTTCCCCATTTTTGGGCACTACCCCCGGTTAAGGAAGTATCTATAGATCGTTTCACTCTGTTCAGGTCATCATATAATCTTATTCCTAAATGATCTCCTTGTGTTTGTGACAATAAAAAGAACAAGGGTCTTATGTACCCCACATAGCATATTCCCGACCAATTTTCAGGTAGCCTCTTGTAAGCATGTTTGCCACACACCCAATAATGTCCCTTTAGGGCCCATGTCCCATTTGGAAAAGGACCATTCCATCCCTTTTTAGCCCTTGGGGCGTGATAATACAGAGTGTCCTTGTTACCGAGTGGTCCTGTTACAATGTCTGCCCCGTTTGTACTCGTATATGCACGCTTCCAAGCTCCCACGTTGGGTTTCCACTTACAGTCACAATTCAGTTCTCTTTGGCGACCTGTCATATTATAAGCCTTTTTCGCCGTCCAATCTTGAGAGTGTGGGAAGCGCCTTCAATCATGGGGTTGGGCCCGCTTTCAGAGCTTGTGTTACCATTCAGCCCTTCAGGGTGATCCAGCTCCTGGAAAAACTAATCACAATTTTATTATGGGTTTAAAAGGTTCTCATGTTATTTTTCTCAGGACAAACTGATCTTGGTGTAGGAGAAGTCCGGTCGAGGCACTCTCACTCGGCGGTCAATACCCATAGGGGTTGCCTCCCTCGGTAGACCATACACGCCGCAGTGGAGGGTCCTACCCCGGTCTTGCCTTCTCCCTTTCCTCCCTTCAGCCTTGTCCTCTTTATCCAGTGCCCTTAATTCATGCAGAACCTCATTGCTGGGATATCAGTTCCTCTTTAGTCTCAGTTTCAGTTCCCCAGGAGTGGACTCAACCCTCCAGGCTTCGGTAGTTATTGGTCCTTTTATTCTGGATGCGTGGGTCCAACCCCTTCTTGCTGTTCTCACAGCTGTTTCAGTAGTAAGTAAAACAAGGTACAGTCCCTCCCATCGGGGGTTCAATGATTCTTCTCTCCAGGTTTTTATTAAGACCTTGTCTCCTGGTTGTATTTTATGAATAGCAAATCCTAAAGGTGGTGTCTGAGTCATCATCCCAATTTATCTTATCTCCTTTAATCTCCTTCCAATGGTAATTATGTATTTCTGGATACTATGATCCTCAATTACATTGTTCCCTAGGGGCATCCCTTGAGAATAAGGCATACCATATAACATTTCATATGATGATAATCCAGTCTCACTGTATGGTTTAGTTCTTATGTTTAAAAGTGCCAATGGTAAGCATTTCGTCCAGGGCAGCTGTGTCTCGATCATTAACTTAGTCAATTGTTGTTTTATTGTTTGATTCATCCTTTCTACTTTCCCTGAGCTTTGTGGGTGCCACAGAGTGTGGTATTCCCACTGAATACCTTTCAAGGGGTACATCCTTCAAATCTTTGTGGCTGGCGTATGTTCAATTATTTGCACACAACTGTGTTCCAACGGTCCTTCTTCTGGAACAGTTCCTAGAAATACTGCTGGATATAACAGGTTAGTCGTTTTCAAGGTTATGTCATCTTGTTCAGTTAGGATTGCCTGATATTTCACCATCCAGCTGGGTGATAACCAGTGCCCCCCCCCCCCTTTGTTCCAAAACGGTTGTTACCATATGTGGTCCAAAAACTTCAATACGTTTTCCCATTTGAAGGCAAATAATTTTCTACTATCTTTATCAAGAGGTATGCAAAAGAAGGCATCCTTTAAATCTATCACGGTAAACCATTTATATTTCCCTTTCACAGATGTTAACAATGTGTAAGGATTAGCTACTACCGGGTGAATATCCTTTGTTATTTCATTTATTGCTCTAAGATCTTGTACAAATCTATACTCGCCATTCGGCTTCTTTACTGGAAAAATTGGAGTATTGTATTCCGATTTACATTCTTCCAGAATCTGATATTTGAGAAATTTGTCAATAATTTTCACCATTCCCGTGCCTAGCTTCTATCTTAAGTGGATATTGTTTGATTCAAACAGGTTTGGCTCCTTCCTTTAATTCCACCTTTACCAGTTGTGCCAGTTTCGACTTCCCTGGTACATCTGTTTCCCGTACTGTTGCTATAACTGCATTTTCTACTTCTCTTGGAATATTAACAAAGGGTTTATCTTTGATCATTAGGATTTGGCCTACTTTGGACTCAGGTACCTTCATTATTAATTCTCCATCCTCAAAGGTTATTGTTGCATCTAATTTGGCTAATAGATCCCGTCCCAAGAGTGGCATCGGGCATTCTGGTACATACTAAAATTCATGGGTTAGTTCCTTACCCCCAAAACGCAAATCAAGGGGTCGTAAGAATGGCCGTTCCTCCTCCTTCCCTGTGGCTCCAATTATTGTAGTTGTCTTAGTTCCTAATCGTCCTTTTAAACTATTTAACACTGAATATGTTGCTCCTATTACATTTACTGACTAACACAGAGAAAGAAGCTCCCATAACCAACAAAAAATTCAAGCCTCTGTCTTCGTTTCCTAGCTTTATTTCAACTAGTGGACCTGCTAGGGTAGATGCCCCAGGTCCCCATCATTCCTGACTGTTGTAAGTTTGTCCTGCAGCCTAAGACAATTTCTTTCTGATATCAGGGGCCGATTGCCCTGGAAAGAGGCTAGCCAGTTGCCTCTGTTTGTTTGTTTGTTTGTTTGTTTGTTTTTAAGCCAGGTCCATTTTTTTTTCTCATTGCATTTCA
Organism: Anser cygnoides; assembly: GCF_040182565.1. Lineage (NCBI taxonomy): Eukaryota > Metazoa > Chordata > Aves > Anseriformes > Anatidae > Anser > Anser cygnoides. Next base: position 80,934,590 of record NC_089874.1, read on the forward strand.
AAGTTGGTCCAAAAATTCAAAAATTCCATAGGGGTTTCTTTTGGACCTTGTTGGAACAGATTCTCATTTCCCATTTTAACCAGATTTTGGTATTTACATAATTTCTGGGGTGATTAGGGTCTCAGTGAGGGGGTCGGTCAGGGGAATGCAATCGTTGACAGTTCCCTGAGCGGTCCCATTGGCAATCTGAGCTCACACACGAACTCAGGTTGTTTCAAGAGTTAGCTGCTTTTCTGTTTCCACGACAACTCTCTCGGACCCATCACGGTCCCCCTGCCCCAGAGGGCTCACACCGCGATTTAGAGATCTCAGCCTCGGGTTGAGGCTGAACTATTAGCATTCCTACATCCTCTTTCCCTGCTCATTCAACTTCAAACAGCTCTGTTAAATACTACATACCACACAACCTTTAACACCTTCAACAACCCTTTTAACGCTTCCTTTATCTTTCTCCAGCCTGTACTTTTCTAATGCCAACACCAAAGGCTCAGTCAGGGGCCAACTTAATTCCAAACCTTTTCCCTCCAACATGCTGAAACAACATATCACTATACAACATTTCATCCTATTTTCCTTCTCTCCTCAAAAACATTAATTGCAAGACACTGTTATAGTCGATTGATCCATAAAGTGGCCATTTAGCTTATATAGTGGCCACCATTGATTGCAATACTTAGTGAAAGTCCTCTTGCTTTCTGTGCCCCCATTTCTAACAATATCCTTCCAATGTGCCAATATGCACCCAAGGAGGCTTTTTTTTTTTTTTTTTTTTTTTTTTTTTTTTTTTTTTTTTAGGACGTCTTTGTTTTGGATTTTCCCCTTTTCCTTGATTTCCCATTCCCTTTTATTTATTTATATTACTTACTGTCCCTTGTTTCAATTTCCACGCAAACCTTTTTATTGCAGGTTTTTACTATCTTTTCCTAATCTTCTTCCCAAATGTCCCAATTCTCTGGGATTAAACTCTTCTTTCCACATACAAACTTTACTATTTCAGATTATTAATGAGCCCCATTCCAATCATAAATCCGCAGGACTTCGGAAAAACACCTGAAGCACTCAGCCTTCTGTCTTCTAGACAAACAATAACACCTTTTCCACAAAATTTACATTTCAATAAGACCGAATTTCAAGCCAAATGCTAATTTTTCTCATGCACTTTGTTAGTAAGCCTACACAAAACAAGGAATCACTCCTGTGTATCCGTCAAGATGGGGGTTTAAAAAGGTATTGAGGCCTAAATAAATTCGCTCTCCCCCTTCTTACCAAATTCCCAGGGCTCAGGCCCGAACCACCAAAGAAGTGACTCTCCGTTCTACCACTTTGATAATCAGTCAGCCCCGCTCCCCCGATACTTGGGAAACTGACCGAACACCACCGCGAATATACCCAAACTTCTAAACTGTTACTTAGATAATGCTCCCACCTTCCTCCTTGACACAGTCAAAACATTTAAGAACAAAACAGGATTACAAGATGCACCACCGGGGGTGGATTGTTAGGATATAGAGGTGGTAGGTTATCCAATGACTCCCATTCATCATCTTTTTCTTTTTCCTTTTTTTTTTATTTTTTATTTTTTTGTTCTCTTCTTCGTCAAACTTCTCGTCTGCTTTTAGTGTAAATATTGAGGCTGGAAAAGGACGTGAGATCCTGATCCATAATCCTGCATAATCACTTTCCTCCTGGCTAAAAGGTTCCTTTGAGTTAACATGTAGATTTAAAGCCTGGCAAACCCAGTCTTCCAAAGATCCGAAAATAGGCCAAAAGACATGTGGTCTTAAAGGCTCCTTTGGCCATTCTATCATACAATACTGAATCATTTTTACTTTGCTTTTTCCTTTTCTGGGGCCCCTATCGTTCCAATTTCTAATCATTATCCCTAATGGACTTTCTGGTGGTATGTCTGGTAATTTGCTCCCTTTTCTCTGGTCCCGGGTCTTCGATTTAATCTGACCCATCTAGGAATTTTACTGTGGCAATTCCTACAGCCCTTGGTTGCCTTAGTGAGAGTGTCTTGCAGGGGGTTTAGGACCTATCACCCACCCACGAATCCTATAGGAATCGCTTCGGTCCTTCACCGGCCAAGTCCCTTGCGGGAGATTGGAACCGCGGTTAGAAGACCTCCACAATCGCTTCGGAACTACGTTCCGTCTCAATCACACTCTCACACACACAGGCAACCGAATCCCACCCAACCGAACGGTATACACATTAAATACTTACGACTCCGTCGTCTTCGTTCGGATCTTCGCGCGCAGAATTACGGGCAAAATATAGTGCTGCAGCCGGCAAAGGGAGCTCATAAAAAAATCTAAATCTTTGCTTGCCCTTATTCAGGTTCAGGATGGTGTTAGCCCCGACCTGACTCGAACAGGAGCCACCAAATGGTGGGGGCGCCCCTCCTAGATCAAGTCAGAATTCAGGAACCAAGACCATCCCGGACGAGCCCCCAATTGTTATAAATGACTGAGTCCCAAATAGGATTACAATCAGAGTTTACAATTTATTAAACGAATAGAGGCAAGCAAACAGCGCTGGGTGCGCCGGGAGTCTCTGCTCCACCAGGACGCACACCTGTTACGTAAGGCAGCTGGTTTTTATACTCCTAGGCTAATACATATTCATTACTACTTCTAGAAGAGGCAGGGTTATTATAATTGGTTTCCCAAATCCGATGTCGCCTGCTTATCAGTCTCTGTTACTTTCTCAGGGGCCGCTCGAACAGGGAGACAGGAAGGCTCATATTTTCCTCCTTATCTAGTGGTCCAGGGAGACAGGGAGACAGGAAGGCTCTTATTCTTCCTCCTTATCTAGTGGTCTCTTGGCCGGCTATCAGAAGTTACTGCACATCCGTGCAAAGTCAGCAGTTTTTCTCCGAAGAAATCCCTTTGTTCTTTTCTCGCCTAAACCCAGGCCTCAATGTTAACCCTTCAAAACCCCTTAGTGGCACGAATTGCTGGACCATTTCTTACAAATCTCAGTAGTTACATCAGATCTCAGGAGTAAAATGACTTTGGAACACAATTTTTTAAATAATTCTTTGAGTGTATTAAAAGTCCTGCAACTTCCACTCACTACTAAATCTTTTCGCAAGACTGTTACCACACATAATAATGGCATCATCCTTTTTTTTTTTTTTTTTTTGTAATCCACTGAAAAAGAGGTATATAACAATTGAGAAATATTAAGAACAAATTCTTTCTTGTCTTACCAAAGTAAATATTCTTTTGGTTTTGCTTTATGGACCTGACTTAGCACTGTAATATTAGCTGTGAAATTGAATTAGCTTGTCTACTCCAATTATAGTTTAGTTTACAATAAAACATTCTTATGTCCTCTCCTTAGTCTAACCTAATTCATAATGAAAACTTGGTTTTTACCCTTAACCTGGGGGATTTTTTCCAACTTATAATTGTCTTTCATAATCTACCAAGACATTTAAATGAATATTACAGACCTGTAACTCAAAGATGCCGTAGATATAAAATGAATCCACAATGTTTAGCTGTGGTGTCCTGCATATCACTTTGGTATGCACAGATAACTGGCCGCAAGCTAACCAAGTTAACCTGGAGGATGGTCAGGAGATAACACAGTGCCATTAACTTAGGGTTCTTCTACCCACAGCTCATTTGCTTCCAAAGAAAAACAGCAAGACTTAAAAACATGCCATTAAAAGATCAGCATGAAAATCCTATTAAATCTCACAGCACATAAAGATTATATGAAGGCTACCAAGGTGCATATTATCATTTTCTATAAGCACACACACACACAGAGGCAGCTATTCACATTTGTTCAGGACTTTTCTTCTACACTAAGGGAAAAAAGGAGGAAAGGAAAATATCCAACATCATAGTCTATAATTTTATGCATTACCTGCACAAAACAGCAACAGGGCTGCACACCAAACTAGATTACCTGACTTTGTATGCTGCATTTTCTTAGGCAGTTAGTTAACAAATCAAAAGTCTGTAACAGTAAGAGGCAGATCACTCAAATACTGTGCTATTATGAAGGGACACTTAACCGTTGTGAATGTATCTGCCTCCACCAGGTATTAACACTTGCAAATGGGTGTATAGGAACAGGAAAATTCAGCTTAGGTTTATGCTAAGTACCTGATGTGTACTTTGGCGTGTGCAAGAGCCTTGGTTCCTCTGCAGAATCCTGACTAGGAAGCTGTCTGAGCACACCGCAGTTCCCTTCCAGTCCTGGGAGCCAAGCTTGCTTTCCTTCTTTTAAAACCAAAGTACAGGGATACAGAGCAGGGAGAGAAGTGTGGGGATGCGTATATCTGGGCTTCTACTTAGGTACCATCTCAAGTATAATATTGAGAATACAATTCTGGTGGTGCAGTAAATGCTGAGTATGATGGGACATCAAATGGTCTTAATTACACAGCAAGGCTTCCTATTTCTCTTGTAGGATTCTCTGTAATAACAGAAAATAGTATAGTGTTAAGATACATTCATACGTGGAGCAGACTGGAGAATTTTCATGCTTATTTTTTTTTCTGCCTCATTGTCATTTTAAGTTAAAGTGCAAAGAATTTCCTACAAAAGAAATATCTTTCTTGTCAATTTACAAGTTTGTTATGAGAACAGAAACTCCCCATAGATGCATCATGAAGAAATATTTTTCTTCACTGAGATTTGACTATTTTAGATATTTTTCCAAGGGATTAATGTCCATGGAGTAGAAGAAATAGCAATGTTCAGAATTTCACAGTTTTGCATGCATATTTCAGTTCTGATCCATACAAGATAATCTTGGTCATCCGTTGAAGGGAATTGGGCTATAACATCAGTATTTTCTGACAGCTGCAAATAAAGACTAAGATGAAACCATATAACTGATTTTCACTAGCAGAAACTGAATATAGATATCCAGAATGTAACAGCAAATGAGTTAATCTTCTGCTTAACATCATCCAGAGTGTCTGCTCTTGTACTTATACATCTGTCTTTTTAGGTATAAATTTATCTGGAAAGTTGATAAGAAGGAAGGTCCTGATAAGCAATGCTTTGGATGTTAGTGATAGAAATTGGGCATGCTGCCATTACAAAGGTATATAGAGCCTGTGCGCTAATGCAGTGCTTATGTTTTCTTCCCCCAAGAAGTAGCTGCATGCATCCTTAGACTAATGGGAATGTGAAAACAACAACCTTTAATTGCATATAGTTAATATTTCAGAAAATATCAAAGCAATTGGTGTAGTGTCTAATGAATTACAGAGTATAATCTTAGTTACTTCTATCTTTGTATACCACAGGAGAAAATACTATCCAGCTACTTTAAGATAAGTCTCTTCCTAAAATGATTCAACAGTGCAGTGTGTAACCATCTTATGAAACTCATTTAGCACTGTAGTCCCTGGACACAGAATGAATTTCAATCATGTAGGCAGGCTGAATTAATTTTTAACTGTTGTCATGATTACAGGTCTACCTGTACATCTGCTGTCCGTTTGGTCTCTAAGTGCATCCACTGTAGTACCAATTTTCTGGCTTTCACCAGTTCTAAATCAGAAATTACCTTAAGCACAATGCATGCATGCTGTTGTACTTACTCATATACAGAGGCCTGTGAGTACAGTCAGTCAACTTTTTGTAATCAAATAGTATTTAACTGAAGAAAGAATGGAGATAAAGAAGGAGACTGAACAAGTCTGTCTAAATTATTAACTCCCTCATAGTGATCAAGAGTGTATCAGAATTAAAAGCAAACTAACAAATAAACAAAACAACAACAACAAAAAAACAACCTTAGGGGGCCCCTGTATTTCTGTCTAGTACTCATCTGTTTCAGAAAAAGGGAGGATCATTTAAATTTCAGTACCACTTTTGTTTTCATCATTCTGGAGCAGCAAGTGAGAAAATATTATTTTTGCTAGATGGGTAGATGGGGACAACTTAAAGTTATGAAAGCTAATAAACCAGCCTTGTTTGAACAAATCAATTGGCTTGAAGACTAGCTTACCTCACCACCACCAGTGTTTTTCCTGTTAAATTCCAGACACCTTAAATTAAACCACCTCAGTAATGTAGCCAGCAGATGGTTTTCATAAATTAATGAAGTGTACACATAATTCTATGACAGCTATATTCTTCAGTATAGGTTATATTCCTCAGTGTGTTTTAACTTGACCCTCAAACATTTGTTTTTCAGGATAGGTGGTATGCATTGAAATTTTAATAGTATGTTGTACATTATTCCTCTAAAAATCTTTACCACACTTTGAGAGTATCTTATGTTCTAGACAATCTGGATAAAAATTGATGCAGCTTCACTAACTTCAAAGCACCATTGATTTGGTTTAGATCCATGATCCTCAAAGGAATTAGATACATGCTCAACTATAGCCTTTATAACTATGCACATTCAGGTAAGTGGCACTACACTATAGATACATTTAAGCATGTGCACTTTTGTCCTTGTTGTTGAGCTTAGTTTTTCATCTGATCCAGGATAGAAACCTTGATCTATGATTCTATATCCTAATGAAATCACTGATCAGAAGCATGCAAGCAAAACTGAAATATTGCTTAGTTAAATCAATTTCTGTGTGTCTCTTGACTTTTGTCATGTTTGGCAGTTAGGTTATCAAAGATATTTACTTGTCAGCAAAGATTTGTTTCCTCATGACCTGTCTTATCTTATTCTATGACTTGGAAAGGAAGGCATAATACTGAATCACTTTAAGCTGTGGTGTTCAAAAGAGCAGGATTAGGGTTTGAGTACAAGATCAAGCAGAAAGAGAATCTGGGCCAAAAAACAGAGTGTATTACATGAAAATATAAATACTGTGAAAACAAAGGACAGAGAAAACAAAGAACATCCACCATGTGTGGAGCTGAATAAAAGGACAAATATATTTATATATATTATATATTTTTTTATATTTTTTTTGAGTTTTCTGAATAAATTCACTGAGATCAAGAGGCAGCTGCATAATCCACTGGTCAGTTTGTGTTATCTGCCACCACTGCATATCAGCAAGCATGACTCTTATTGCAGTCATACCAAAAAAGCCAGAGAACCTGAGTTTTTAGCTCCATTCTCATAGTTTCATTCCTTGAACTCTTCTGTTGCTAAATCTTGGTATCAGTCAAGTTGATAGCTATTAAAATCATAGTATCTTGAAGACTATGACATAGTAAATGTTTGTTTCTAAAACATGCTCTGGATTCTGTTGTTGAGGAGACCCAGTGTATGTGTGTGTATACATGTGTATGTGTATATGTGCACAGAGCAATTAAAAAGAGTGGAGTCCCTTGCTGTTCTTTATGTATGAGAGCAAGAAGAACAGAAAGCGGGCATTAACAAAGCAGTACTATGAGGGGAAATCTCAGTACTACTTAATATTCGGTACTTTGAGGAGAAAGCTTGCACCAGATTTAAGTCGACAATTAGATACAAATTGATGGAAGAAGCTACTGACTCGCATTTATGGTAATTAAATGACACAAATCTGACAGACAGTGGCTATTGAGGAGGGGAAAAATTTCTTCTATGATCCCCTTTCTTCAATCTTTTAGCATATTTGCAGATTGGGGGATGTCAGATTTGCTCATTCTTATTCCCGTGGAATTTCTATTCAACATTTTAGTACTCATGCTATGGGTAAGAGGTGAGTGAATTTCATCATTACTGCAAATAGACAAATATGAGGGAAGGAGTGAAGGTCAAAGTTTTGACTATAACACAAGGATCTTGGACTGAACTTGTCACAGATTCGTAGCATTTTGCGATAATGCTACCCCGGACTTGGAATTAAAGCAAAGTAAAAGCATACCAACTAGTGCAAATGTTCAGTACAGTTTAGATGCTGTGCAAATTTCTGTACCTGTACTTGTAGCTCTGGGCTAGCTGAAACTTGTAGAAAAGATTCAGATCAAAAGCCATAGCAAGAGCAGAGAAAAGCATGAGGAGAATGAGTCCACTTGGCTTTCTACCTCCTCTTACTAACTCTAGCCAAACTCACATGCATTTCTAAGTCACATATAGTCATGGAGCTCGCCTTCTTCCCGTCATCCACTATTACAGTAAAGGATCTTGTAACTGTAATCATCAGAAAATTAAATCTTCTTGACTGAACCTTTAGGTTTTGCATGCCATTAAAACACTAAAACAAAGGGCAGTACACCTCTGTGGATCTGGATAGATGTGTGATTTCGTAATTGTTACAGACAGCTTTATCATTCTACAGAATTTTTTAGGACACTAACACTACAGTTTTCTGTTCCTTAATTAAAAAACTTCATATATAATATATATTTATAGTTTATTAATTTTGAAACAATCTAGAAGGAGGTTATCTACTAGCTGTTCTTGGTTATTGTCTCAGATGGTCACAAACTTCTGGCTGAAAGCTCCAGAGAGTTTCTGGAATTTCCACATCATTTAACTCCCCCAAAATTTTCTGAAGTGATCTTGCAAAAATTCTGTGCCAACGAATAGGACTAATGCCAGTGTCTACAGAATAGGAATACATTTCTTTAAAAAACACTCCAAATGTCCTTGTATAACAGAAAGGTACAATACCCATGGAATTTTTAAACTAATCTCTCAACTTTAACAAATTAATACAATTCTGCTATAGTGATCAACAGATTCAAAGTATTTATTTTATCAGTAGTTTCTGTAGTATTTTCTGTAAGGAAAGCATTTGACAAACCCTCAATATAAGAATATTACCGGTGAAGATTATCCTGTCTATGCAAAATATTAGTTCCCCTAGTCTCCACTCCCCCCTCCCCCCCTTTCTTTCTGGACTGGATTCAATCAAGTTTCTAAATCTGAATTATATGTTACTTTGTTGTTTCTTTTCTGCATAGTGCTCCTTTTAGAACCAATGCTGCTTTCTTAGATGACTCTAAAGATACAGTTAGAAAATACCTAAATATAAAATAGATGCATGATTGCATCTTGGGAAGGTGGTATTATGGATGGAGAGCTGTCATCACATCCTTCACAACTATATTATCGTGTGCTCCTGTGGTGTACACCTGTGGCTTGTTGGCAAGGCATTTAATTCCAAGGACTATTGAACACCATGCATTTTCATAGTGAATCAGCGCAAAGTTATTTAACACAGGTGTTTCTATAATTGTGATACATTGGGAGATTCACAGTGTTCAGTAGCCTTCAAAACCGCACTTTCCACCTGTGTGGAGAAGTAGTTTGGCATTACTCCCTGATGTCAGTAATAAGCTGTGTTGTATTAAAGCTAGGCATCTGTGTGCATTTACACTGAGGCATGGTTCAAGCACATTACAATGAAATTCCTCAGCTTTCTTATATTAAAGTAATATTCCCAACTATTTTCTTTCTTAAATGCCCAGTATCTGAGGGCTACTTGATGAGCCTTTTCATTTTCTTTTAGAGGGACCTTATTAATCCTCCAGGTTGTGGAGTTTAAGATCAAACTACTTTTACCATATTCAAGAAATGTTGTGTCATGAAACAGTGGGATTAGTCTAAGAAAACATTTTGACATGTATATATTTATGGTACGTATTGAAACAGCATCAGCAGTGCTGAGACCATAGGTGCTTGTGGTAGTTATGTATCACTTGCCTTGCCTTGCCTTGCCTTGCCTTGCCTTGCCTTGCCTTGCCTTGCCTTGCCTTGCCTTGCCTTGCCTTGCCTTGCCTTCCCTTCCCTTCCCTTCCCTCCCTTTTCCCTTTTCCCTTTTCCCTTTTTTTTTTTTTTTTAAAGTGGCTCTTTCCACTTCTGGTGGGTTGCATTTGAACAGGAGTTCAAACAGAGCCTCTGCTTTGCACAGCAAGGGGCCAAGTGCTCCTCCTGAGATCCACCAGGCACTGTGAAGCGGCCAGTGCAGCTGGCAGGTGGGCAGAAATGGGCTCCTGATGCACCCTTATCAGGGCTGGTAGCTCAAGTCTCACTCACAGGGGCAATTAGCCCACAAGGAACTATGCTCTCTGTTAATATTTGCTTTAGAGTGGAAGATGCTGGTCAGCTATACCTTGCTTCCATATAACATGACATCTCCTAATGGACCTGTGTTTGGAAACACACCTACCTTGAGCTTTTCCATGTTCCAGGTATTTAGCTTCTGCTCACCATTTGCCCTGGAAAGGTCATCCTGGATTACTAGTTCCAGTCCCATTCAGTGACTGGCAATTTTGTTTGCTTGTTTCCCTTTTCAGTATCTGAATGGATTTTAGGGGGAACAGTAAAACTGACATCTGATAAACTGCATATCTAAACATGGTTGTGCTAAGCTTTTCAAATAGATGTTTGCCTGACTTTTTTATTTATAAAAAAGTATTTTTTTAACTAGTTTTATTCTCTTAAAACTGAAGAATCTGAAAAACGTTCACCAGAGGTTGAAATATTAGAGGTTTGGCAAAGCTCTGTTTAACTAAGCAGTAGACCATGATAAGTGTCAGGCAATTATAAGAGGTGGTGCTAAGTTATTTGTTGCAGCGTCACTCCTGTTTCACAGTTGTGTAACTTTATTGATTTCCCTGTAGCTCTAACAGTAGCTAAATTAAATTAGCTTAAATTAAAATGAGAACAAAAATTAAGAAAAAAGAAAGAAAAAGAAAAGGAAAGCAAAGCATGTCTTCAACAGCTAAAATTTCAAAGAAATGCAGAGAAACTGGTCCAATGTGAGAACTGATATTTCAAGGACTACCACAGCAAGTGTGGCAGAAGGCCAGCATGGATCAGCAAGGAACTCCTGACTGAGCTCAAATAGTTAAAGGAGGAACACAGAAGGTGGAAGTGGGGATGGGGTAGCTGGTCGGAATACAGAAACGTTGCCCAAATATGCAGGGATGGAGCTAGGAAAGCCAACGCACAGCTGGAGTTGGAACTAAAGAGTGATGTGAAGGGCAGCCAGAAGAGCTTCTATAAGTTTGCTGGCACCAAAGGGAGTCGAAGGGAATGTGGGGCCAGTGCTCAGTGGGGCTGGAGAGCTAGTGTCAAATGGCATGGAGAAAGCCAAGGTACCCAGTTTAGATTTACCTTTTTTTTGACTGGTAAGGTTTGCCCACATGCATCCTAGGTCCTCGAGCCTGTTCGCAGAGTCTGTGGGAGGAAAGCATTACCTACAACAGAGGAAGATCAAAGAAGGACACTCCCAAGGGGCCAGACAGGATGCACCAAAGGGTGCTGGAGGAGTTATCCACTGTCCTTGTGAGGTTGCTGCTCATTGGAAAAAGGCAAACAATACCACCATCTTGAAGATGGGGAACAAGAAGAATCCAGGGAACTACAGGCTGGCCAGCCTCACTTAATGTCCAGGGAATCCTTTATTAACAAACTCAGTAGTAAGACAGAGTGCACTTTCTATATGTTTCTGGATGATAGAGACATGAAGAAAGGCTGGAGGGAAGGGTGCTATTCAAAAGACTTCACAGGGTAGAGAAAAGGGATGACAAGAACCTCATGAATTTCAGCTTTGATAAATAAAGACTTCTGCATCTGGTATGGAATAAACCCATGCAGCACTACAGTCTTGTGTCCAGACAGCTAGAAAGCAGCTTTGCTGAATGCAGGACTGGGGATCCAGGTGATCAACCAGATGAACAGGAGTCATCAGTAATGCACCCTTGCAGCCATGAAGGCCGACTGCATACTTGGCTGGATTAGCAAGAGGATAACTTGCAGTTCGAGTGAAGTGGATCTTGTAGAAGCTGTTTTCCATACATAAGCTACTTTCCATATAGAATACATTTTTAAAAATACCTTCTGTGGGTTATTTTGTTTGTTTGTTGTTTTGTTTTGTCATTGTCTTTTCCTTACTAAGGTTTTACTAAATACACTATAAACTTAATTTTAAGAACTTGAAATGTAGAAGAGAAAGGTGAGAAGGGAGATCTATCTGGACTTAAATGACATTTCAGTAAAAATATTTAAAAGCAGTAGCCATAGCAAGGAAGTAAGGTGATAAATGAAGCCTAAGATACAGAAACATAGCCAAAACCGTTTAACTATCTAACTAACTCAAAAAAATGCCAAACACCTTCATAGGCCTTTTGGAGCAGGAAGAGAGAAAACAAGTGAATTTTTCATTCGAACAGAAATTATTACAGAGCATTTCTTCAAGTCCTTAAATGTGTACATATCTAAGAGTAATCCTCTATGATCAGAATTAATCTTGATGTAGCTCAGCTGAAGCTCTTAAAGTTGCTTCGAGGAACAATGGGTACATTTTTTATAGCACACCATCCAGTTGCCTCTTTTCTAATTTCCTCAGCCATGTTAAAAAAAAAATAAAAATAAAAAAATCCTGACTCCCGAGCCTCCTCTAGTGTCCTAGAAATAAAAACAAATCATGCAAACTCAAATCTATGAATGGCAATGTACAAAACCATTGATAAAATGCATATCTTGCCAAAGAGGTCTTTTTATGCCTACACTTACTTTTTTTTTTTTTCTTATTAATTTTCGTGGTGCTTAATGAAAAGTTCCTGTTGGATTCCTATGTTGATGTGTTTTCCTGTGTTTCTGGATGGTATAAAGATGTAATAGCTCACTACAGTTGTTTCACGTATACTAGCAAGGTGTTTGAAACAGCAAGAACCAAACAAGGAGATTTCTCCCACTTTTCCAGCTCTTAGCAATTAGCTAGTTACATTTATCTTGTGCATACTAATGTCTCAGATTGAAGAAACCAATTATGAAGGCAGTTTACAGTTTTACCTGGGTCCATTTGATACTAAACTGATACTGTAGTGTTTTAGTGATACCCTCTGTTTTTAGGCAATTACTTCAATGAATAATCTGCGTTTTTTAGCCAGAGGCCAATGAAGTGTATCACACAATTTATATCAGACTTCATTATAAACCTCATTAGTGTTTTGAATATTTCTTTTCCAGTAAGTTGTGTGTGCAGTGACAGCAGTATCGAATCAATACCTCATTTTATTACCATGTATTTTTACTGCTAATTTTAATTTTACTACTTCTCTCTCTGTCTCTTTAAACACTGACTTCAGTAGAAAAGCTCTCAAATTTTCTTTGGTCAGGAAAAATGTTTTCACATTTATACATATGCATATATTTATGTATATAAGTCATAAAGAATTGACATGATCATTATATTCCTTGCTCACTTTTAGTGACAAGAGTCAGAAAATTTGAAGAACTATGTTTCTTGAAGAATAGGGAAGGTTCATAGACTGTTATGAACCCTATGTAGTTCTAATGAATTCATTTGAATAAGGATTTCTTTAGAAAATCCATCAGTTGATAAAAATACTTATTGTATTTTTTAATCTCCATTTTATATACCAAAACAGATGACAGTTTGGACTGTTGTATGACTTATGTAAGGAAAATATTTTACTCATCTAGGTACAAAAGAAGGAAATACAATTTTGCTTTAATTTAAATTTAGAAGAAAACAACCTTGCTTCCCAACTCCCAAATTCAACTAAGGGATAGCACACTTACAGAGCTATTCTCTCTTGTTGTACAGTGGGGAAATTAGGATTAATACTATGAAAGACCTTGCAGTCAAACCAAAGCAGGAGTAACACGACGTAACTTGTGTAATGAAGTGATCATAGATTCATATGTCTAATAGTGAAACTACAATTTATCAAAATAATATTTTTAAGTTTTCTTCTCCATATGTACAGATATTAATGAGAAAACAAGTTTATTTTTAGCCTGCCTTCATGTAAAGACTAATTCCTGAAAGTTACCTTTAGTAAGAAATAACAAGTCTTTTTTTTTTTTTTTTTTTTTTCCTTCCCCCGGGAAAGGGAAAGGGAGGAGGGAAGAAACATTCCTAATGACCTGCTGCTTTGATATGAAAAAGTATCTGAACTGAAAATAGTTCATGTTTAATGAAATATGTAGTCAAGGTCAGAGTAATGCCATCTTTTGAGTTAACTATGATGAATTTACTCTTCCTTTCTATCTCCCCCCAAAAGTCAGAAAAGGTCCTTCATTACCTTGAAGTAGCAATGGTGTTAGCCTTTAAATACCAAACTCAAATGTTTATTGTGTCTGAATTTCAGGCCAGGTGGCCAAAAAGATAATATGACAACTTAGGATAAGAATTTCCTACTCCTTCATGCTTTCTGAGCTGATGCATTCGCTCCTCCATAAAAGTTGACAGGCGAAGCAGGAAAAATCCTGAAAAAAAAAAAAAAAAAGGTAGAAAAGACATTTTTTATGCAAATGGCGCCATATCAGTGAGAAGGATCTGGTTCCCAAGCATAAACCCTGATATGCCTGGGGAGGGATGAGGTTTTACACTGTGAGAAGGATTCTCTGGCCCTCTATGATGCAATGATATTTGGCACCTGTCCCCAGAGAGAAATGGGGGAGACTGAGAAGTGCCAAGAAGTTTTAAAGTCAGTCTGCCTGATTACAAATTTAAAACTGAGTGCTCTCTTTGAATGTCTAGCACTTTCCAAAATCTGCCAGAATTTTTAAGTATACTTTATAGATCTTTAAGCATTGTGTAAAACTTTCCACTGCAGGTAGAAAATAAAGAATTGGGTTTAAGGTTGTAAGTTAGCAATTTTCCATCAGGACAAATTCATTAGAATTGATATAAGGCAAGGAAATTACAGTCTTCTGCAATTCCGCTCAGTGAATTCAGAGACAAGATTGATGTTTAGTATAAGTATGGTTATTGATCAAAATCAGGTTTTCATATTTGTGTTTCACTTTTGGTTCACAAATGGACTGCAAAAAAAATCACCAGCTTTTCTTTCTAAGATAATGTTTATTGTTTGTTGCATTGTGTACTATTGTGCCATTCACTGCAAAGAGTCATTTTTAGCTGTTTTTCTTGTAGAAGGAAATCTTTAACAGTGGAATAAGAATAGTGTTGATGAGTAGAAAACTGTGTATTTCCAGCATGGAATTTATGAAACTTTGGGGATCTTATAGTAAAATTCAATTTGAGAATGCTAGGCAATTGAATTTGGATCCCAAATGATACATTGGTCAAAGCAGGTAAATGAAGAGAAGTGGATGTGAGCAAAGTATTCTGTCTTTTCTATTGTTTCCCCATTATAAAATAAAGAAGCCAGCAGAAAGGTAACCTAATATATGTGGTATGCATATCTGTTGATGTACCTGAGAACTGTCTGAAAAATAAAGAAAATTCTCTGCTCTTATCTCTGTCAATAATATGAAAAAGATGGGTTGTTTTAGTACAACTCTTCGGTAGGTATCGATAAATTCTGAAACAAGGGGGATCACAATTCTCATTATGATCATTCTTCATGTCCGTAAACTGGTGACCAACCACATTGTTCCCACTTTGTATTAGCTGAGTACAGAGCAAAGCCAGTTCCTTGCCTTCCATAGCTATTCTGCTGGTCTGTTACAGTGGGCCCAAATCGCCTAAGACAAGTTTTTCTGAACACTTTAAATGCTTTAATGCTTTTTTTTTTTTTTTTTTTTTTTTTCTATCTCTTACTACTTTTTCTTTACTGCTTGCTGGAAAATGGCTTATTTGGTGAGGTTGTTTTCCTAGAATTTCTGTGTATAGGAAAGCAAAAAATGGTGACAATGTAAAACAGAGTAGTGAGGCCTATCTTTATTGCTGGGGAGGTAAAAGAAAGGAAAGGCATAAGTATGAATTATTGTATGAATTGTATGAATATTAAGTATTAATCACACTGTTTGTGTGATCCTCTGCCCCAATAAAAGAACTCAGAGAAATGTAGTTAGTGGGATACCGGATTGGAAGGAAGGCTATTCCAGGCAAAATATTTTTGCTTAAGTATCATTCAAGGAATATAGGAAAATGGAGTAATGGTTACTGATAATTTTAGCATTAAGTTCATCTAGAGCTTCCACATAGAGAGGTAAGGGCTCAGAAGAGAGGAATATTACAGCTGCAGATAACAATGCTGTTCATTTCAGGTAGTATACAGGGCTGAGACAATGGAGAGTATACCAGCCTTTTGCATTTGGCAAAATAAGGAACTTCCATTATCTAACTAGAACTACTTTTTCTGTAGCTGTGAAATGCTGTAATCAGCAGAGATATGTGCTATTCATGCTGTCTAATATGCTATCCAAACTTTGGGCTTTTCATGGTGGAGAGGACAGATTATTAAATAATTATTAAATATTATTAAATAATGAGATTTTTGCTGATCTTTTTGAATGTGAACTGAAAACAAGGAGTTATCTTCACATTGCCCAGGTCAGCTGAAGTTTACTTCTGTTGTTTGAGCAGTGCTTGGCATTCTCTTCTTTCTCTCTGTTCCATAAATCATTACACACTGAAAGGTCAGGAGCAGAGAGAAGGTAAGATACAAGGCTAAATAAAGAGCAAAAGATTCCTCTCCTACTGGAAACTGTCAGAGCAGAAAGGGAATTTCTAGTATCCTTCTGGGATAGGAAAAGAGACCTAAGATAGTCTAAATGTTTGGATTATGCACTGCATGATTCAACTGGTTGGATTCATCTCACATCCTTGTATAAATAAAGGAATTAACTTGGTGTAAAGCTGTCCAAAGCCACAGAAGAGATACAGCTGACGATTTTTTTTCTTTTTAATCTGTGTTTATTCCTACTTACAGCATGTGGATTTTTCCTCCCTGTTCTCTTTTCCTTTATCCATTCTAACCTTTACTTGTGTCCTTTAGTATGGCAAAGGACAGAAGTGAATTGAAATGAAGATGGCTGTTGCTGTTTTCTTCACCTGCCATGATAATTCTAAATCAGGCATTTTTAGACTTTCCGTTTTTAAAAAAAGCCTGAGCCAAAATTAACCTCTAAATTTTCTAACCCACAGAGCAAAGGCTGTTTTCAGAAAAGAGTGGCAAAGTGTCTGACACACTGATTTTCAGAGTAGCCTAAAGAATTAATACACCTGTGAGTGGCATTCTCAATCTCCATTGCATGCAAAAGTTTTGGTAAGCCAGTGTAACTATATAAAAGAGGTTAAGATGAGGGGAAGGGCAGGACAGGAAAAAAGGAACTCTCTTTTTCACAAAAAAAAAAAAAAGGAAATGAGTCATTAGAAGTGGAGACAAAAAAATTTTAGAGTCCTTACTCATTTTGATTAGATATTTCAGATTAGTAAAAAGTATGCTAAATAATATTTTGGGGGAGTTTGAAGCAGAAGATGATATTAAACTCAAGATGAATTCACTGAAGCAGAGCGCCTGAAACATTTTGCTCATACAAACTAGACAGCTTCCTAAATGTTTTTGCAGTGTTGTGGGGTATCTAGCTGATATATTGACCTTTTACCTCACATACATGTCTGTAGTTGTATGAATAATACCAAAATGGTCAAATAAGAGCAAATTTAAATAAATAATTATGTTTAATCCATTTATTTTATTAAAATTAGTATACTGTCTTACATGTCTAAATTAGATGTTGCCATGGCCTTTTCACAGTGACTTTTATGGGCAAACTCACCTCCAGCAAATACCACTGTAACCTTGACTAGACATTTGTAAGGTAAAATCCAGAGACTTGCAAATCTTGATCACTACATTCATGGTTTTATAAGTCTTTGTTATGGAGTGTCTTTAATAATGCTCAGAGAATTTATGTCATGGAGGTAGGAAACAATTTTAAATATGTCTAGAGTATGTCTGATGGTAAGGCTAGACATAATGAATGATCTCTGTTTGCCTCACTAGGACAAGTGCCCTATCTTATTGTTCTGGAAAATGTCTGAAACACTGAGTAGTCCTGGTGAGAAGCCCTGTGATGATATTTTTTATTTGCAAATATAGCAGAAAAGTGATTTTTCCTTAACACAATTGACTATGATGCTAAAATAATTATTTATTTAAAGTTTACCTCAACGTATAGTTAACATTACTTCAGAATGTAAGTAGCCTGTAAGAGTCCAAATTTCCACTCTTTCCGTCCTCTCAGAGATGCAGTTGTGCTCCTCTCCCCAAGTTCTTTGTCTTTCCATGGCAAGCAGGCTACTAGGTCATATAAGATTGGTCTTTTTCCTACTAGACATCCCTCAAATATGGAAGCTCCTCTCGCAGAGGGGCCTTTGCAGCATCTCAGCAGCATCTCTCTTTCCCTCCAGGAAGAAGAACTAAATCCATATCAACACTCTGCTGATAATAACCTGAGAATAAATAGATAAAGTCAACAATACCTTCTATCATAGACATGAACATATTTAGAAACTTATATCCTTACTGCTTTCTAGAACATGAACTCAGCAGAATGAAGCAATGTGCACAGTTTTCCTTTTCCTACAGCTGCAACCCTTTCTTAAAAGCATGTGAAACCCAGACTCGAATGAGATGTCCCTTGTGGATTGGCTTTAACAGGCTGAGAAAAAGTTAATTTCTCATTCTGCAGAGCATGCTGAATGAGTATCATGAAGAAATTAATTTTGTTGCTGCTGTTTATGCTTTGTGTTAGGTGAGGAGGAGCCCTGCTTTTCTTGCAACATTCAGCATAAGGAAGAAATCTAGTAATACTTCCTTTCAGGAAGTATTATATATTTTTATATATAGTATATTTTTTCTTTCTTTAAAAACAAGAAAGTTGCACAGGCACTGATGTAGTCACAGTGTTAATCGTGGTGGTGGTAGTGGGTAGAGGCGTGGATCAGGGGTCTGTTAGTTTGTTTGTTTCATTGTCAAGAAATTATTTAACTGCCAAGATATACTGCAGAACATAAAACAATGCAAGAACTCTGAAGAAGCACAGATGCCAGTGCTGCAGGGCAGGTATAATGACTATCAGATACTAGGCTAAATGACTAAGGGTATATTAAAGAGTCATCGTGCTAGCAAAGAAATCCAAGTTATAGTCCCTATATTTTGACTGGAAAAAATTAGAAATGGCTAAGTGTAATTGTTGAAAGGAAGCTTTGCAGTTTTATGTCCACCTTTGTTTTTAATTTTCTCCTCCTGCAGCTGTAAAAGAGGAAAAAATGGTAAAACTAATCCTTTGAATCAGCACAGTGTGTGTGACTGCTTATTTAGGGGGGGAAGAGTATGGAACAATTAGGCAACACATTTTAATCTTCTAAGCTAAGATCTTCTATGCAAAGCTCTTGCCTGAAATGAATTTTCAAGGCTGACTATTTAAAGATTAGCAGTACTTTAAAATGACAAAGCTGACATAGCATTCACACGTGTCAACGTAGCATACAGAGAACACGAGTGATGATACAAATAAAGGCAGGGAAAACTGAAAGCATTCAAAGACCTTTTAAACAGAAACAGAGGAAACTACAGCTTGAGAGGGTTTGTGTGTGTTTTAATGGGTATTATTTAACATGACTATTTTTTTATACAGTGTGCTATCAATAGCTTCCTGTGCTATTGATGCCAGAGCACAAAATCAACTCAAGCATAGCATAGCTCAGAGTAGCCTGACAGCTAGCCTGAGCTTCACAGGGCTAAGACTGAACCAGTAAAGGGAGGAAACGCCCCTGGTTTCTTTGCACACTGATGTCCCTTTTCTATTTTATTGCCTTATCTGTTCCAGGTGGTATAGGTAAAGCATTACACACTGACAGTCCCTTATATGTTTTCATGGTGCCAGGAGAATCTGTATGTTAGCACACACATACTTGTTCAGATCAGATTTCATCTCTCTGACTGTGCCATGAGCAGGGCTCCTCTGAAACCAGCTTTGTCAAAGGAAGGGAGGAAGGGGCTTGTGCTTTTTTTTATTATTATTATTTAATTTTTTAAATCGAAAAGTTAAAAGAAGGATGGTTCTATTCTTGTTCCTTATGTTTGACCTTCTACTTTAATTCCCTGTAGCAGAAAAAGGTATGGTGTTCCCATGGGGAACAAAAGCATGGAAAGAACAAGCAACATGTTAGTAATAAAAAAATAAAAGGACTATATTTCAGGTTGTGGGAGTGCAAGTAAAATAATTTCTTATATGAACTGCATATCATCTCTTGTGAATGGCAGCTCAGCAAACTGCATATGTTCCTCTCCTACTTCGTAGGAATTATCAAGCAGCTACAAATGAATGCAGTTTTGATAGCTAACCTAATAAAATTCCAAGGAGTAGGGGTGGGCGACTCAAGCTGACATTTTAAGATTTTAGGAGGAGGTTGATGGGTAAAAGAAGGAGGAATGTCAGTTTTGCTACAGACAGAAACTTAATTTCTTTAGTTTGGATGAATTCCAAGCAGAGCTAAGGCATTTTTACAATTATTCTTTTTCTTACATAAAGGAAACAGTTTGCTTCTGCTTACTTAAGCACACTGAGACAATAAAAAATCCAGAGGCTTACAAGATCACAGCTGTCTGCTCTTCAAATACTGGTTCATACCTTTGATGAAGGGTAGTGTTGTTTGCTTTCTGTGGATTGTAGGTTAAAATGAATCAGGTTGTTAGGAGGACATAATTTTGCTAGGGACTGAGCTTCCTGGCTGAATGAAAAGATAAATAAAAATGCATAGTTCGTTTAATTTATTATTTTTTCCCATTTCCCAAATACTTTTCTATTTCATCTAAATCAGTGTTTGTGTTCAGAGACCTTTAAACCAAGCAATGTGACTCTTCAGAATTATAAAAAATTAAGAGTCAGTCTGTGGAAGGTTAAGGTCTGTCTCAAATTGCCATTTCCATATGTTTTAAAGGCCCAATGCCTGAAATCATTACTTTCATCACTTGTCATCACTCAAGTATGTATCTCTGATGTAGATGGTCTTTACTCATGCCACCACTTTAAGTGTCCTCATTAAGATTAGTTGACCAATTAAGAGTTAATTACATGAATAGGGCTTGTTTGACCAGCTCTTGTCATTCACCTCCCTGTTGCCTCTTCCTGTACTCTCTGTCTTCCCTATCTACAAGTAATTATCTCCCAGTCAGCATGGAAATTATCTCAGCAGATCCTTTGCAGCATTGTTTGTTCACCTCTAGAGACTAGGCTATTTGATTGGTGCAGTTCAGGACCTGTGCAAGAGCAGGCTTGAATGAGACTGGTCTGGCATTTGCATAGAAAGTAGTACTTAGCCCTGTGGATTTTAGGTGGGATTAGGTGGGAGAAAGACTAACCCATCCAAAATGGCCCATGTTTGTGATATTGCAGGAAAGCTTATGTATCTTCAAGTGGATAAAGGACAACTGGAAATATAAGTATGCAGCTCAAAAAAAAAAAAAAAACCACCACCACCACCAACAAAAAAAACCTTTATTGCCAAGGAGACTAGGGATACAGCAAACAAATCTAGTTTTTCATGGATCTCTGGAAAAACATTAATGTCAACAGGGGTGTAGATATCCTGTACTTTCCTCCTCTTCTGAGCTTTCATAAAACATTCTTGTCAGTTGAATCACTGTGGGTATTTTGTATCTCAAAGCCCAACATGCTTGGATATTTTTGGTGTAGGAAAACTAGGGGTGACAGATGGGGTAATGTTTTTAATACAAAAGCAGTTTGGAAGTACTGACATTTTATATTGATTTGTATAAGGCATGCACCTGTCATCTTTAAATTTTAAGAAATTTTAGTATCAAAGATGTAGACTGACGTACACGCAGGCCTGCATAGATTTTGATACATGTTGGCATGCTTGTAAAACACAAAATCACATAAATAGGAAGTTACATAACAAATACTGCATTTAGTTCCTTGTACCATCCATTAACAATTAATTTGGGAGATGTGGGGGGAGTCTAAGCCAGCCATCTGCACATTCAGGGAACCTATATAAACTTATGCTACTTATGCTAGACATAGAAATTGTACCTTTGGAGAATATTGACATTGAAGTTCAGCAACCACTCTTTTCTTCATACTAAAGGAAGGGGAAAAAGTAAACTACAGGCTAGATTCTGCAGTCTCCTCAAATAGTCTGCTGTTGATATCCTCAGAACACCTAAAACCCCTCCTTGTAGACCAAGGTGTGTGAAGGACATGCTGTGGAGCTCACTTGTAGAACAGCTTTTATATCTAAAAATGCTGGGTAGACTGGATTGATGTAAAGAGAAAGACTTTCCATGCACTTCTAATATCATTATCTCTTCTGATCAGGTTATAATGCAAATATTATCAAAGACTCACAGCTTATCTGTAGTATGACATTCTCAACATTGACATTCTCAGGTCAATATACTAAAATTATAATATATTTTCTGTGAGTTAAGAATGAAATTAACATACTTTTTATACATACAACCTCCAAAAAATATTAAGCAGTCACATAATCCTTCAAAAAAAAAAAAAGCAATGCTTGAAAGCAAGTCCTTGGGTAGCTAGCATTCTCACACACCTGTGAAGAACCAGGGGTACCAGTTTCCTGGTATAGAGAGAGAAGTCTATAGAGGGCTATGAGACTGTTGGCAGAGAGGAGGAAAGCAAAGGGAAGAGAAACGTAGGGAGACTATCTGAGGACAGGAAATTTGGGATAAATTTTATTCTACCTTATAGATGTTTTCAAACATATATGACACATAGCTACTGAATTACCTCCAAATAAATTAACCTCAATAGATCTTGCTAAAACCTTTCCATCTTCTAAAAGGGCAGGGTGAAGAATTCAGAAAACTTCAGGCTGGTTAGCAAGCCTTAGTCCTTAGAACAATTCTGGAGCAAACTATCTCAGAAGCCATGTCTAGGATTATGCAAGAGATGATGATGATTTGGAACAGATAGCAAGGATTTACCAAAGGGAAATGGTGCCTTGCATGCTGAGTGTTTTCTTTGATGAGATGTCTTGTCTGAAAGTGTTCAAGGGGAAGTGTTGGATGGGGCTTTGAGCAACCTGGTCTAGTGGAAGGTATCCCTGCCTCTGGAAGAGTGGTTGGAATTCAATGGTCTTTAAGGTCCCTTCCAACCCAAACCATTCTATGCTTCTATGATCCTATGACTGACTCCGTGGATGAGGGAAGAGCACGGGCTATCATTTACCTTGTTTTAGTGGTATCTGATCTGTCCCTTTTGGTTAGTCCCTTGCTTGTTACTAAGTCTCTCAAATCGGGAAGCAACTTAGGCACAGTTAGGGTAGTGAGAAAAACAGGTTTATTGCCCTGTTGCAGGCTGCACTGACTAGGTGCAGGGCTCTTCAATAGTTCATCAGGGCTTTGAGTGCACCAGTGGGCTCTGCAACGTCTTTCTTCCTCCTCCCCAGGGTTTTGGCTGCCAGTGTTCAAGGCCAATACACATTCAGTGCAACTGTGAGATCTTGGATCAGTTTGCTGGGAAAGAGCTGTGTGAGAGAGATTTGGGAGAAGAAAGGTCCTAGTCTCCCTTCGGGAGCAGCACTGAAAAGATCTTGTCCAAGCTAGTTTGTAGGTAGGTCTGTGCCTGGCCTTGTACCTTGGTCATAGACTTGGCTTCCAAACTGAACTTTGGACCTTCCTTGTCACTCCTGACATGTATGATGATCTGGACCCTTGGTTGTCTCTGGTTACTGTCCCCAGCCCTACTCTGCTCTTTTTGTTAAGGTACTGTGGGACTGCCTTTGTTATGGAGGACATGGCCTGGCCTGCCCTATTGTCTTGGCTCCTGGCTCCCCTTCCCTTATGGAGCAGTCCCACCTTTGCCTCTCCTTACCAGCACTATGGAACAGCCCTATCAAACGATTTGCCTTTCCTATATTCCTTTTTTTTTTTTTTTTTTCCCCTACGTCAATGAATTTTATGGTAATTCTAGCATTGGACATCGACCCCAGTAAGCCTGGGCCTCCGTTACTATCTTTTCACATCTTTCACCCAGAAGCACTCCTGCTCTTTCACAATTTATAATGTCTTATAGTTTCTCACATTCTTTCTTAGTTTAGTTTCAAGTTGGAGCAGGCCAACCACTTTCCAATCTTCATGTTTTGCAGTGTCCAGCAGTTTCTCACATTGCTATCACATACTAGTTTGTTTTGGGATTGAAGTCAGCCATCTGCCTGTATACTTTAATAACTTGCTTAAGAAAGGGCTTCAACATAATCTCCCACAGTGTACTTACAACCAAATTTGTGATAAAAGACGAGTTGAAAATTGGCTGTTCTCTGGGCTCAAAGTGTGGTGATCAGCAGCAGGAAATTCAATGGGCAGCTGGTTACTTAGTGGTGCTCTCTCTGGTAGATACTGAGGCCACTTCTGTTTAATGGTTTGTGGTTTTTTGTTTGTTTTTTTTCTTCTTGTTCTTTCTTTTTTTTCTGTGCTTTTTCTTAATGACTGGATGATGGGATACAGTGCACTCCACAAGTTTCCAGACAATATCAAATCAGATAATGACTGAAAGGCAGGGCTGATAGGAGAGATCTAGATAAGCTGGAAGAAAGAGCTGACAGGAATGTCACTAATTTGAAAGGGAAATGCCACGTTCTACACCTGTGGAGAAACAACCTCATGCACCAGGAGGGGCTAGGGGCCAAGTAACTGTAAATCAGCTTTGCAGAAAAGGACCTGGGCAGCCATAAACCTAAGTTGCTTGTGAGCCAGCAATGTGCAGTTGTAGCAAAGCAGGCAAACAGTATGCCAGTCTGCATTATGAACAGCATTGCCACCAGGCTGAGGGAGCTGTTCTTCCCATTCAGCCAAGCCCTAGTGAAGCACATCGGAACCACCATGTCAAGTTCTGGGCTCCCAAGTACAAAAGAGATGTAGATGTACTAGATGATAACCACAGAGGTGGTCGGGGGTCAGGCTGAAGCACATAGCTATAGGGTTCCTGAAATTTCTGGATCTATCCAGCCTGAAGTAAAGAAAATTAAGGAGAAGGATCTTGGATCTTATTGGTATCTACCACTATGTAATGGGAGTGTGTAGAGGACACCAAGCCAGAATCTTCCCAGAGGTGCAAATTAGAAGGGTGAAAGGCAATGGGCAAAAGTTGCAGAAGGAAAAATTCTGGTTAAGTACAAAAAAATAAATATTTTTCACCATAAGGATGCTTAGACACAGCAAGAGGTATCAAGAGCAGCAGTGGGGTCTTTGTGCTTCAGATGGTCAGTTTTCACAGAGCATTGCCTTGAGAAACTGCTCTGACTGGGCCTGATGTGGACAGTGAGCATTGCACCAGATGGTCTCTAGTGGTCTTTTCCAACCTATATATTTCTATAATGTATGGTTTGCTAAAGGATGTGGACAGACTTGCACTTCCTAATAACCAATATCTCACCCAAGTGACCTAGAATAACATTTATTTTTTTTTGACACTTGTGTTGGTTAATTTAAAACACAGAGACCTTCATTCACATTATCCTAGCAGTATGCAATTTCTATCAAAATTTTGATAATGATATCATGCATAAATGTAAACAAACATAATATCTTACTCCATTGCAACATGGTTTATTATATCTGAATTGTTATGTATGAAAACGAGCCGGAAATTACTTATGAATTTGTATAATCAGTAGTCTTTCAATTTACCTCTTTAATAGTAACCTTCAAAAAATATAGGGTTGTTTTTTTTGTTTGTTTGTTTGTTTGTTTTCCTGACTGATGATAGTAGTGTCTTAATTGCTGAGCATTTTCAGCAGCACAGTACTTAAGCAGAATTATGGCAATCTATATATTGGTTTATATCGTTCAATACCATTGCTCAACAGATGTCTAATTTAATAATAGACACCTCATACACATTTTCATTGGTGTCATGAACTTACCTCTATGGCCTCAGCATTTCTAAGTAACATTGCAGCCAACAAATGCAGTGGAATCACTTAAAAGACGAGTTTTCTTATGGAATAACATCTCTTCTCTTTGCATCCCTCCCTGCCAAAAGCAGTAGCTTAGTAACTACTGTTACTACTATGCCCTGGGTTGTCATCTAGTCAGACGCCCATCCTTCTGACCTTACTATGGCATATTTTTTATTGTATGGTTAAATAAATGTCGTGTTTCACAGAAACAGTGGTTGCATTTCAGTGTTGGAGAAGTTGTTCCTAATATATTAAATCTGAGTTAAGTCACTGCATGGATAAGGTGCCCAGTAAGGACACTAATAATTTTGTCTGTATTAAGCCTGCAAGATGATGTACATCAAAAACTGTAGTGAATTGAGTTGTCCACGTGGCTTTTTGAGCAGGGCACTAAGGCAGGAACAGAGAAACTGAGGCATTGTGTGTCCTGCTTTGTCTTGAAAAAAGATGCTAGCTAAAGTCTTTGCTTTCCCATTTGTAAAATTAATATTGCATGTTTGCCTATTTCCAGAATAGACTTGGATAATAATGGAATAATGTAATATGTTCACTGATAAAATTAAAGATAGATAGTAGATCGCATACTTCAGTTTAGCTATTCTCTTATTTCAGACCAGATAATATTCAATATTCCAAAATGCCTCAAGAAAAGACCAGAGCAGTATGTTTCCATAGGCATTAGGTTTAATTATGAGTGAAATGCCAAGAGAGATATTGCTATCATTATTAGAGAAAAAGAAACTACATATTACTCAGGCAAAAATGAAACAAAAAAACAAACAAAAAACCCCACTGATACTGCAAAGATGGTGGGGACTGAGAGGGGAAGAAGCAAACCCTTTTACATCTTTTTTTTTTTTTTTTTTTTTTTCCTATATAAGCAGATAGAGAGCCTGATTAAATCAGTATTTTTTCCCGACTAAAAATCTTTTCCTGGAACAATAGGAGGAACCAAAAGAAAGCAGAATAAATATCAAGGGAAAGTTAATCCTAATAAGAGCACTAGTATTTGTTGTATCTGTAGTATTTAGGAGGAAAAAATGTGCAGCCCAGAATCTGGATGGCATGAGAGTATGACTTTTTTTCCCTCCCATCCTGTATCTTGTTATTTAATCCTCTTGGTACTCACGTAGTAGTCTGCAATGAAGAGGTATGTTAATTGGATAAAATGACTGCAGCATGAGATAATAAAAGGCTAAAGTGTGGTATGGTGCCACATGTGAAGCTTCCAAAGAGGCAGTCTACAATCTGAAATGAATTGATGAGACTGTGGTGTGCAGGCATTGGAAAATAAGATGCTAATGCTGCAGTCTGCAGTTCCACATTGTCAAACTGATTTTTGGTGGTGCTTGATTCTCAGAAGACGTTGCAGCTCCTTCTGGTTTCTTTTGGAGTGAATGGAAAATGCATGCATCTAGATATCCAAATGGCATAAAAACATGTGATTTAAAAATAAAAGGCCAGAAAGCCAAGTAAAGATATTTCCTGTGTCATGTCTGCCATAAGCTGTCTGTGAACGTCAGGCAAGTCTTTAACATGGATTTCGCTTTAAAAATATATTTAATATCCCGTTCTTCCACTATTTGTCCATTTAAATGTTGATCTTTTTCAGTCCAAGACTATCTCCTGTGGCCATTCAAGGTGATATAAATGATCTGCTTCTTTTTCTTAAAGAAACTTTGCACATTAATCAAGAAAGAGCACACTTCATTATTGCCTGTACCAGTACAGATAAGACAGCAGTGATGATATGTGTTCTAAAATCGGTAATACTGAGGAAAGTTGCACCAAAATGAAGCATTTATTAGACATCACACAGGGATGTACGTATTGCCAGAAGTATGAGGAGTGATAAAAGGTTGCGTATACTTGTCCTGGTTCCAGTTAGGACAGAGTTAAGTAGCTCATAGTAGCTGGTAGGGTGCTATGTTTTGGATTAGGATGAGAAGAGCGCTGATAACATGCTGATGTTTTAATTGTTGCAGAGCAGTGTTTACACCAGGCCAAGGACTTTTCGGCTTCTTGCTCTGTCCTGCCAGCGAGCAGGCTGGGGGTGCAGCAGGAGCTGGGAGGGGACAGACCCAGGACAGCTGACCCAAACTGGCCAAAGGGGTATTCCATACCATCTGACGTCATGCTAAACAATATATAGGGGTGGCTGGCCGGGGTGGGGGGGCCGGGCTGCTCGGGAATAGGCTGGGCATCGGTCAGCGGGTGGTGAGCAATTGCATTGTGCATCACTTGTTTCTTACACATTATTATTGTTAATACTATTACCATTATCACTATTATTATTATTATTATTGTTATTATTATTTTCCTGTCTTAATAAACTGTCTTTATCTCAACTCACAGGCTTCACTTTCCCGTTTCTCTCCCCCATCCCAGAGAGGGAGGGGGGAGGGTGAGCGAACGGCTGTGTGGTGTTTAGCTGCCAGCCGGGTTAAACCACAACAATACTTTATTCCCAAATTACCAAAAGACTTAAAAAATTCATTCCTCTTTTACAGTAATGCTTAAAGGTTGTAGATGTATGTTCACATGTTTACTTAAATCACCTGGTTAAGGAAATTATAAAAATGGTTTCTTGCATCTGATATCAACAAACCAGGAATTTGCTTAATTGAATTTATAGGTCAGACCCAGCTCCCACTTAAGTCTATTCCCCATTGATAGCACTAAATTGGGGAAGGGAGCAAGGGAACTTTTACATCCAGAGTTATATGGAGATGTTTTCACTCAGATTAAACTGGGACTCAAAAGTGGCTATTTATATGCATGAGACTAACACAAAGTGCATATTCTGCCTCAGGATTAAAGCATTTAGTTTTTCAAGAGGGAACAGTCCATTGATCAATTCTTCATGCCCACATTTCTCATTTTGATAGAGCTTTGCCCATGAACTCTCATTAGATGTACTGATTCCAACTTAAAACTTAAATTTGATTTCAACTCCAGACGTAAGACGTCATGAAGGAAACAGATTGTTCGATATATTCATTGAAATACAGGGCAAAGCCAGGTATATATCAAGGGTATTTCATCATCAATAACATATGTGTCACCAAGATGAATTGATGTTGAGGGCTGTAATTTCTAATCATTTAGTATGTTTGAAATTAATTATTTGTACAGCTAAGTGTATCTGAGTTTATTTGCAAAAGCAATTTTACTAAACCGAATAATTTTACTGTTAAACATAGACCACAGGAAAAGTTGAGCCCATTAACATGGCTGGTTTCACATATCTAATATATGGTCTCATAGTTAACCAGTCTGATAATTTAATTTCATGGTACAGCTGTTCTATGTTGAATATTTGATATAATGCAGAGTAAAGGTTTGGCATTAGAAGGTTTCCCCATACACTACACATTTCACTTTCCTGATCATCTCCTGCCACATCAATACATGCTGGCATTTTCCAGTAAATTTTTTCAACATCGTGCCCCAGTTCAAATTTTTTTTTTCTTGTCTTTTTTATCATTTTTTTTTCTCTTTGGTTGCAAACCAATTTTTTAACTCATTGGTTGCAAACATCCATAACAGTGAAAGGATTTTTCATCACACAACACTCAATGATTTAATGGCAATCATGTGGCTAAATTCTTATATAGGTCTTCATTATATGCCTTTTTAACAAGTTCTGCCATACCTGATACAGATAAATTGTAGAGCTGTGGTTCAGAAACTAATTCATACTCATTATTTTCATGAGTTACAGTATATGCCATTTCACCCTTCAGCAGATGTATATTTAGATTAGTTTCAGAGCACATTCTAGTCTAAATCCCAAATCTCTCACTAATAAACACTAAAATACGCTTAATGTACCCAATATGTATCTTTTTACATTTAGATGCTCCCTGCCATATTCTGAAAGAATTGGACCTGTTCCCAGAGTAATACTCTAAATTCTACATTGAATCACTGATATGTGATGCAGCTAACCCAGGAGATGCTTTCAGGTTTTGTATCTGAGAGCCACATTTCATGGACATCAGCTCTGAAATCCTTCTCTACTTCTGCTATTAGTCTTGATTTTTATTATTGTTTTTTTTTATAAGCTACCTTTGAACAATTTTGTAGAAGGTTAAATAATCTAAATAGATCTGTATTTTTAGGACAACAGTATTACATCATCGGAAAACAATTCTGACAAATAAAAAGCTATTAGTTCACCAAAACTGTAATGAGATCATGATTAATAAACACCTCTGAAAGGTCTGCATCAAAGTCAAGGCTTTTCTGTGATAAATGTAAACATTCAGACCTTACTTTGCCAAAAGCTGTGTGTTTCAGTTATCCAGCTCTCTTGATTGATTTGTTCATTACTCTAATAAATAATTTATCACCTCGAAGAGGACAATTCATTATGCAGATAGCATGAACAAGTAACTTTAAACAGCCAAATCTTTAGAAGAATTAGCAGTGTTACCAGTACTGTGAAATCTGTTTCAGATGCAGAGTTCAGACTTGCATAAGAACAATCAAATTAGTATAAAAACAGATCGTTTCAGACAACTTACAAGCAATGACCCATGTGAATTCACTATGCAGATCTTTCAGAAATCTGATAGATTAACTCCTTTTCAGGTCTATTACTACACTGTATTAGAAATTATGATAAAATACAAGTAGTTGTTTTAACAAAAGGCAAAGAATTAAATTACAGTTTGTAATATACCAAATTTCCTAAAGTAGGGAGAAAATCTGAAAGATTTTCAGTGCCGGTTATTTTATTTTCCCTTTTCTGTCCAAAGTGCCCATCTGATTTTGCATAGTGACAAGTGATGGAAAAAATCATGTAGAAATCAGTCAGAGTGGGTCATTTCTCCAAGTGTAGGATATACCATTGCACAAACTGAATTGTAACTCATACAAAAGAATTGTTTCTTCATTAGAAGTTAAGAAAGGTGGAGATAAGGACACTTGTGTCATGGCAACACGTTAAGGGAGAAAGTAGACACCATTACTCATCACATTTTCCCCTAACGTGCTAACAGGACTGGCTTGGCAGTTAGCGCAGGCAGTTTGCGTGGGGCAGTTCAGGCGGGGCAGGTAGGAGTGTGAGGAGGATCCTCTCCTCCCTTTCCCACCTCTCTTTCTCTTCCCCTCCTCTCCTCGGGGAACTCTGCCTCTTTGCACCTAGAATTCACCATGGTGGGCACCCGTCGCAGCAGCCGGTCCAAGGCGGCAACCCAAACAGAGGAGATGCTGCCTCTCTGGGCTCACGTGGGCACTCAGGTGGATCCCCTGAGGGGTGAAGAGGCAGTCCAGGCTGGAGACTGTGGGGAGGTCTGGAATCTGGAGGCCCACCTGGGTCCTGAAGGAAGAGAGGGCTGTCATGGGTGCAGGCGTGCCCTGCTTAAGGAACTCCTCGAGCAGGTGGTTGAGCTACAGCAAGAAATCGGCAGCCTGAGGGGCTCCTGGGAGTCTCTGAGGGTGACAGATAGGAGGTGTCAACCTGCCCCTGCTGATGCCCAGCAGCCCCCTCCTAAGTCCCTGCAAGGGGTAGTAGCTGACCCAGCTGATCACATGCAGGGCAGAGGGCTTGACTGCCCACAAGAGAAAAGGGGCTGGACCCTTGTCTCAGCTCGAAGCAGAAAGAGATGTTTGCCCCCGATACCCACGGTGCCACCAACCCGCACGGTGTCCCTGGTAATAGATTTGAGGCTCTCAGGCAGGAAAAGGAAGAGGTTGAGGGTCTGGACAGTAGTCAGAACCCGGGAAGCAACCCTGAGAAACGTGTCAAGACTGGGGGAAGTACTGAGCATAGGGATCGGGGCTGGACGGGGCACTGCATCACAACCGGTGCCACAAAAAAAAAGAGCAGAGAGTCTTAGTGATCAGAGACTCCTTGCTGAGGGGCACTGAGGCTCCCATTTGTCGCCCAGATAACCTATCCAGAGAGGTGTGCTGTCTTCCTGGGGCACGTGTCAGAGATGTTAGGAAGGCTCTGCCACAGCTCATTAAACTGGAGGACTACTATCCTCTTGTTGTCATTCAGGTTGGATCCCGGGAAGCTGCAACAAGAAAAATGAGGAATATTAAAAAGGACTTTGCATCCCTGGGAAGGTTGTTGAAGGGATTGGGGGTGCAGGTAGTGTTCTCCTCTGTCCTCCCGCTGGGTGACCGGGACCCAGAAAGAAGGAGGAGAACGGGACAGGTGAACTACTGGCTGAGGGGGTGGTGTCTGGACCAAGGCTTTGGGTATTTCGATCTTGGGCAGTCCTTTGAGAAGCTGGGTATGTGGGCTGCTGACCGACTCCAACTCAGCAAGTGGGGCACAAGTGTATTAGGGAGCAAGCTCTCTGGGCTGATTACCACGGCTTTAAACTAGGTTTGATGGGGGAAGGGAGAGGAGCTAAAAGTTACAGAGAAGGCTGGGGGAAGTTGTCACTGCTATCACTGTTGAAGATAGTGGGAAAAAAACTCTGAGTTGTCCCATAGGATTGTCCGAGGGCTCCTCAGAGAAGGTAATGATCCTGATATCCTGTCCAGAATCTTCTTCTTGCATCCCTCCAGGGGTAACTGCGCCTGCTGCTTCCCTAATGTGCCTGTATACCAATGCGCAGAGCATGGGAAATAAACAGGATGAGCTCAAGATCTGTGTTCAGTCACAGGGCCATGATCTCATTGCAATCACTGAGACGTGGTGGGACAGCTCACATGACTGGAACACTGTCATGGAGGGCTATGTCCTTTTTAGGAAAGACAGGCTGGGGAAGCAAGGGGATGGGGTTGCCCTTTATGTGAGGGAGCAATTAGAGTGTACCCAGCTCCACGTGGGGGAGGGTGAGGGACAAGTGGAGAGCTTGTGGGTGAGAACTAAGGGGTGGGCTGGTATGGGGGACACTGTTGTGGGGGTGTACTACAGGTCACCAGATCAGGAGGAGGAGGTCGATGAGGCCTTCTACAAGCAGCTAGAAGTAGCTTCATGATCACGGGCACTGGTTCTCATGGGGGACTGCAATTATCCAGACATCTGTTGGGTAAGCAACTCAGCCAGGAACGTGCAGTCCAAACAGTTCCTACAATGCGTTGAAGATAATTTTCTGACACAGGTGATGGAGGAGCTGACGAGGCAGGGGGTGCTTCTGGACCTTGTCCTTACCAACAGGGATGGGCTTGTTAGGGATGTGAAGGTTGGGGGCAGCTTGGGATGCAGCAACCATGAGATGGTGGAGTTCAAGATGGAACTTGGTAGAACAAGTAAGGCTAAAAGCAGGATTGCTACCCTGGACTTTCGGAGAGCCAGCTTCGACCTCTTCTGGGACCTGCTTAGGAATATCTCATGGGCTAGGTTGCTAGAAGGCAAGGGTGCTTGTGAGAGCTGGGCAACATTTAAACAGCACTTCTTCCAAGCTCAGGATCGGTGCATCCCTAAGAGTAGGAAATCAGGGAAGGGGGCAGGAAACCTGTGTGGATGAGCAAGGAGCTCATCAATAAGATCAAAAGGAAGAGGAAGGTCTATGAAACGTGGAAAAATGGCCTGTCCTCTTGGGAGGAGTATAGAAGTGTTTTCAGGGCCTGTAGGGACGCGATGAGGAAGGCTAAAGCCCACCTAGAGATGAGGCTTGCAAAAGAGATAAAGGATAATAAGAAGGGTTTTTTTTTTAGTATGTAAACAGTGAAAGGAAGACTAGGGATAATGTGGGTCCCTTACTGAATGAGGGGGCTGTCCTGGTAACGGGAGATGCTGAGAAGGCGGAGATACTGAATACTTTCTTTGCTTCAGTCTTTGTTTCAAGGACTCCCCCCCAGGACTCCTCGACTCTGGTGGGAGGAGAAAGGGACTGGGAAATGGAGGGCTCCCCCCTGGTTGACGAGAGAGTGGTTCAGGAGTGTCTGAGTGGGCTCAACGCACACAAATCCATGGGTCCCGATGGGATGCATCCACGTGTGCTAAGGGAGTTGGCAGAGGTGATAGCCGAACCGCTCTCTATCATCTTTGAAAGGTCCTGGAGAACAGGAGAGCTGTCCAAAGACTGGAGGATAGCCGGTCTTCAAGAAGGGCAAGAAGGAGGATCCAGGAAACTACAGGCCAGTCAGTCTCACTTCTGTCCCTGGAAAGGTGTTGGAACAGCTTGTTCTGGATGCCATCTCCAAGCAATTGGAAGAGAAGAATGTTATGAGCAGTAGTCAGCATGGATTCACCAAGGGGAAGTCGTGCTCGACCAACCTCTTTACCTTCTATGATGGCATCACCAGCTGGGTAGATGGAGGGAGAGCAGTGGATGTCATCTACCTTGACTTCAGCAAGGCTTTCGATACTGTCTCCCATGACATCCTGCTAGTAAAGCTGAGAAAGTGTGTGATAGAGGAGTGGAAAGTAAGGTGGGTTGAGAACTGGCTGACTGGCCGAGCTCAGAGGGTGGTGATCGGCGGCACAGAGTCCGGCTGGAGACCTGTGACTAACGGTGTTCCCCAGGGGTCGGTGCTGGGTCCGGTCTTGTTCAACATCTTCATCGACGACCTTGATGAGGGAATAGTGTCTGCCCTCAGCAAGTACGCCGATGATACAAAGCTGGGAGGAGTGGTCGACATGCCAGAAGGCTGTGCTGCCATTCAGCGAGACCTGGACTGGCTGGAGAGATGGGCAGGAAGAAACCAAATGAGGTTTAATAAGAGCAAGTGTAGAGTCCTGCACCTGGGAAGGAACAACCGGACATATCAGTACAGGCTGGGGGATGACCTGCTGGAGAGGAGCTCTGAGGAGAAGGACCTGGGGGTCCTGGTGGATGATAGGTTGACCACGAGCCAGCAGTGTGCCCTGGTGGCCAAAAAGGCCAATGGGATCCTGGCGTGCATTAAAAGGAGCATGGCCAGCACGTCAAGGGAGGTGATCCTCCCCCTCTACTCTGCCCTGGTCAGGCCTCACCTGGAGTACTGTGTCCAGTTCTGGGCTCCCCGGTACAAAAAAGACAGGGATCTCCTGGAACATGTCCAGCGGAGGGCCACAAAGATGATACAGGGCCTGGAGCATCTTCCCTATGAGGAAAGGCTGAGAGACCTGGGTCTGTTCAGCCTGGAGAAGAGAAGACTGAGAGGGGATCTTATCAATGTGTATAAATACCTGAGGTGTGGGAAACAGAGGGATTTGGCCAACCTCTTTTCAGTGGTTTGTGGGGACAGGACAAGAAGTAATGGCCACAAGATGGCCATAGGAAGTTCCGCACCAACATGCAAAAGAACTTCTTCACAGTGAGGGTGACGGAGCACTGGAACAGGCTGCCCAGTGAGGTTGTGGAGTCTCCTTCTCTGGAGATATTCAAGGCCCATCTGGACGCCTACCTGGGCAGCCTGCTCTAAGGAACCTGCTTTGGCAGGGGGGTTGGACCCGATGATCTTTCGAGGTCCCTTCCAATCCCTGCAATTCTGTGATTCTTTGATTCTGTAATAAGACTACAAGGGACTATTATTATATAGACTTTATGGTCTTTAAAAAAAAAATCAAACAAAAGAAAAACTTTAAATGAATGTAAGGGTCTCTTTTTTGAAGAGAAATAAAACTACAAATAAGCGTCTTTGTAATTAAATATGTAACATTGTTAAGAAATGGGATTGTTCAACATCATTCATAAAATTGATAACACCACAATTCAAACTCATTTAACAAAATTTTCTCAGTAATGCACTGGGGGAGGGGGTTTTTGTTTTACTTTCTTTACATGATTTTATTTTCTCAGGTAATATAAATACACTGAAGCTTATGCACTCTAATACAATAGAGGAAATTGGGAGCATTTAAGTAATAATTTGCTGTGTTTCATCCACACAGAAAGTCCTTGTGCTCTTGGGAATTAGTATCTACAACAAAAAGCAGATCACCAGTCTTGGAATACCAGCCTGCTCTCTGTAGTCTAGTTCAGAATAACAAAGTGGACACTTTTCCTCCCGTCACTTACACACTACATTCCTGAGACTAACAGACATTTCCTCGGAGCAGTATCGCTATTACAGAAATATATTGCATTCCATGTTTCAACACCTGTGACTGTGATAATCAAAGAATGTGTCAGGGTCCTTGAGCCCCAGGTTTATTGAGCTCTCCCTCCTTTTTTTTTAAACATCCCAACATCCCCCCCCCTCATCTTCGCCCCCCTCCCCCCCCCCCTTTTTTTTTTTTCTTCCCCTGAATCATGTGGCAGGCCTGGGGAAGCCAGGGAGATTGAATACTGCATTTTCTGCTTTGTCTGCTGTTATCTGAGAATTTGGTCTGCAGGGTAATAGTACAGCTCATTCCTTTCCTTTGTCATAGTAGAAGCTGACGAGGTAGTTGTTCTGTACTCAAAACACTCTCAGAATTGATTCAAAACTAGGATACTTCATGTGGACTTGCTACCACCATCTGTATGACTTCCATCTCTGTTCAGGTAGTCTCACAAAGGCAATGCCTCAAAAGAAGATGCTGTAGCAATATGATTTGCACAGCATCCAGTTTGATAATACCAGGAGGAAGCTAGGGAAGGCAGGTGATAACACAGAAGCTGATGGTCTCCTTCAGATTTTATGGACTTCAGGGAACTGAATCCCTTTCGGTACCTTTTGGTACAGGGTCAGGCAGCTTTTAACTGATGGAATTATTCCAGAAACTTCATAACACAGAGAACACACACAAAACCAAAGCCAAGTCACCTTCTCCTCTCATGAATCCTTTTGGTAAATGTGGGCTGTGGTGTTGATGAACCCCATTTGTTTTCATGGACCTTCACAGACACTGTGAATTTCTGTAGGCGGGTATGATGCACTAAGCAGGACCTTAAAAGAAAAATGAAAATAGATTAGATAACAATATTAGAAAAAAAAATGGAAATACTGTTGTATGGTAAAGTTATAATCCCTCTGATGTGCATTAACTAATTAAATAAAAGAGTTAATGTTTCCCATTATGACAAAACACTTCTAGATTTTCAGTAATACAATGAAACTCTGTTTTCCAGGTGGATATACTCCATCAGCAACACAATTCCATAATGTTTTATTCCTATATACTACTCTTTACTTATTAAACTGAACCAGGGGATATGACCATGGAATGAACAGAACAAATTAAAGTCTGAACAAAGGTTTCCTCCAAATAAGCCAAAGTGTAAGCAATAACCAACAAGAAATAGGATACAGTTGATAAGCAGAAAGCTTGCTCTATTGATTTATTTTTTCTCTCCCCCAATTAAGTTAGGTAGACTCTATTCATCTGCTCACTTAAATAGATATGAATGTGAACTCTCTGAGGTATTCCTAAGAAGTTTTCAGTAAAAATGTTTCCATATCACTGCACTAAGAGGGTTTGGAGGTAGCTGACAGCTGGGGCTATATAAATTAAAAAGAAGATTATTGATGTATTTGAAAAAAAAAAAAAAAAACACATTTTTTTCCTCAAACTTTAGCTTTCTGAAGTAGTTCACAGATGTAAAAATGGAGTTCAGTTTCAATTTTTATAGGCCCAAATTTTTGACTGTGTGATAATTTTTATCTATGCAAACAAAGTTAAAGTTACTTGCTTTTAAACTTATCCACATATGGTGTTCTCAATATCTTATCTGTACAAGAGGTATCTAAATACCTGTCTCTCCCACTAAGGGACAGTGAGAGACAGATGAGTCAATGAGATGAGATATCTCAGATGAGAATCTCAGAGAATATCTCAGAGAATCTCAGATGAGATACAGTGAATGTGTTTCTGAATACAAGTGAGCAGCAACACGTAACACAAAACATCTTGGCCATGTCTGGAGACAGGAAAAGAAGATCAGCAGGTCACAAATCTTACAAGGGATGGTTAAGAAGCCTGAAGTATTCTGTGCTGTGTTTGGAAAGTTTCTACAGATTCTAGGGCTTCAATTTCTTTTCTAACATGTGGAAACTCAATTATGACTACTGCTCATGTTTCTTGGCGAAAATAGTAGAAATTGGTGGCCAGAGAAGTGCCCCAATATCCATTTGCTTTACACAAGGAAAGTATAAGTCACTGTTTCTGCATGTAATATGGTAGGCAACGCAGATGCCTTTCGACAGCAGAAGGAGGCAAAATGCTGCTCTCAGCTATGTCCACATCGATGCAAAGCCAGCTGTGAGAGTTCACTTTGCCTCGCTCTGTTGTAACTAAGAGAAGATGGTGAGTTGGGAAAGGCAGCCCAGTAAGAGGCTGTCACGGTCTGGAAGATAGAGGTTACCAGGTCAACTGCAATTGCTTTGTGCAGTGAGGCAGACAGTGCAGGTAGGAGGGGGCTCTCCTGAGCCAGCCCGAGTCATGGTGTTAGGAATATAACTAAATTAGAGAGGAAGGGAAAGGTCTGAACACTCTCCTTGGCTGGGACTGAAATGAGACAAAGACTCCTACAGTGAAAGACACTGTCAGTGCTTGAAAAATTAAAGGACAACACTTCACAAGTGTGGTCGTGGGAACTTTGCCTCTAGGACATAAGAAAGATGCCACTATATTAAATTAACCCTTTGTGTTCCACAAGGGAGAGGACAGGCTATGTCCGAATAGCTCATAGTCTGTTGAGTTGCTCTGGGAAAGCACCTTGACTTGTAGTTTCATAGAAATTTCACGAGGAACAGGGCGGATGAGAACAATCAGTTCAGGGAAGTCCTGCCCTGCCCTCCTAAATCTACCAGCTTCCTCTGTTTCACATCACCTGCATCTGCTCAGCTGAGGGACACCTAAATTCTGCTGTAGTCAGACTGTAGGGGTGACTGCAATAGCACCAAAAAGTGATCCATAACATGCCAATAGTTTGCTTTGCTATGTGATGAAATACTGAATCAACCAAATTCCTTTTCCATAATATTCTGTAATAAACTAATAATAATAGCAAGATGAAAACATCAGTCATAAATTTTGCTATCTTCATAGACACAAAGCTAATTAAAGTAATCTGATGCTCATTACCAACCACAACAACTTGGTCAAAACTGTATTTGGTGAACTACTAGGTCAGGAGTTAGTGAGGAGAAAGTATATCTGAGCAAAATGACTCAGGCTACAAAAGAAGAACTGGGATAAAAGAAGAAGGTGGGGGCAGCAGATGAGAGAAAGATTTTTCCCTCCCCAGGAAAAAGATTCCACTTGCTTCTCAGCACCAGGATAGTTTAATGCAGTCAACAAAACACATAGATGTAGGTAAAGGAAAACAATAACGTTATGCAGAACCACAAGTATACTGTGGTTGTTTCAGGAACACCAGTGGATTTACTCACATAAGTTAGCATAATTACTTACATACTTACTTAGCATGCTCCTACATAGGCCAGTATATGGTCTATTTATTTATTTGACAGGAATTATTATTCAGAATAAAGGAGATATTTTTCTTTGGTTTAGGTTAGGCTTGGGGGCTTGAAAAGGGCTATGTGTTAATTCTACATGCTTACTGAATTAATTTTGAAAGCAAGAATATAGTGTTATTACAGTAAGTTTGCTGCTGAAATGTGGTAAGAGGAATGATGCTGTTCCAGTTATCTGTCAAGTACTCTGGACAGTAAGAAAATGCCCATTCTGCTGTTGCAAAGACTTAGCTAAAAAAGTAACAGTTCTGGCTTTTTTAGAAATATTTGTTTTAACTCAAAGGTTTACACAGCTTGTGGGAATGAAAGCACAGAGGTTGCATTCCTTGACATTCTTCCATCTCTCAAGTATGCTCAAAGTTCCTTCCCTGTTTTCTCCTTAGGAGATATTAATAATACCCAGAGTGTCTATTATAACCAGAAAACAATACATTTAATTTAATGTATTTAGTTTGGTAAGTACTTTTATTTGCTATATTATAATCATGACTATTATAAATGGATTGCAGTGTAATTACATTTACATTTAGCAACCACTTCCACTGAACAGGGGACCATGGAGGTCATTGCACTGCAACCTCTGGGTATTGCAGGCATTTCAAACATCTGGCACTGCATTATTAGAACTGTCACAGAGAACTAGGGAGCTTTGAGAACCTATTATCATTCATGTAGGTTATGACTGATGAGATGAGATGTGAGTGGGTTTAGAGAGATGTTTTTTTCTTTTCTCTCTCTTTTTTTTTTTTTCCTAAAAGAATGCAGCACTATAAACATTGTGTACTTTTCCTGTCAATAAAAAATTGAAATTAGACAGGCTTAGAACATAAGGTGTTTGATCCCTAACTATAAATAGTACACGGTGACTTATCTGCTGGGCTTCTCTAGGCTAATTCAATAAATACTAAAAATGTGTAAAGTGAGTGGATTAAAATCAGCTTTCATTTTTCTACTTGATTACACAGTGCTTAGTAGACCCAAACGATTTCTGTACCATTAGGAATTTAGAAGCTAAAATATATACATATATAATTTTCTTCTGTGTACTGGTTTCTTCTTCATATTATGTTTTTTATTGTTGTTGTTTTCCATTTCTCTTATATATCAGTTTCCTCTTCAAGGTACACTTCATGGACTCCATAGCATTAAAGGACTGTTGAATTGAAAAACAATACCAGATTCAGGAACATTGGCTTTGATTCAGGGAAGTTCTTAAGCATTTGCTTAATTTTTTACCAGATTGTAGATATTAAGCTTACTAATACAGCTCATGAGATCTTTAAATAGTCTCCTGAATTTGGTCTTTTAGAGCAGCCAGTGAGAAAAAAAGTTAGGATTATTTTTTTTAAGTAAATGTAAAAATCACAGATTTCTATTTCTAAGAGAAACAAATGGATGACAATTGATCACTGAAAATTAAAACAATTTGATTAATACCATTTGAATTTATCTTATTCTTGTTCTTCTCTTATGTAGTTGTTAGAGCCAGTTGTATTTCTCTAAGGAATTGTACTTACTCTGGTTCTTGGATCAGTTTGGCTTATCAGTGGCCACGGGTTCCAGGCAATATTTCATAATCCAATTTCTCCCGGAAGCATGTATGTAACTGAGAGATACTGGACATTTTATGATATTTTGCATAGTACAAAACTTTACCTGAGATTTTTTCCAGTGTGTCCAACAAAGAAGGGGACGTAATAAACACATGGAAATGCAGATCAAAGAAAACAAAAGGAGAGGAGAAATAAGAGATTTAAAAAGTTGGGGGAAAAAAAAAAAAAAAGCCTAACACTATACTTTTTTTTTTTTTTAGCCTGACACTTCTGGGACAAATTCTCTTGTGAACTCTAGTTAGAATGAACTCTTATTAACTGTGAAACCAAGTGACTTAGATACGCATCACTGCAGGTGAGAGCAGGGTGAAGTTTATGCCACTGAATTATTGCTGTGTCCTGTCTTCACTCTTAAGAATCCTTCCAAGTCTTTAACACAATCAGCATGAAATGTCTGTTTTGTTGTTATTGTTGTTGTTTGTTTGTTTGTTTGTTTGTAGGAGAGAGGGAGATGTTAGGGAAAAGAAAGCAAACAAAACCTCTTGTTTATTTCACTATTTTCTCCTATTCATTCTGAGGACACAACACAACAGTTCCCAACCTTTTTTTATGGTGGGTAAAAAAAAAAGCAGGTTAGGCTATCTACAAGTTACAGACATTACAGAGCTACCTACCAGAGCATGGTCTGGGTTTACGGATATTGTGTGTTGCTGGCACAGGCTTGTGACAGATTAAGAACCACAAGATTAAGGGCCAACAACTTGTTGCCAAATTCAAAAGAGCAAACCAGAGAAACAGATATTTGAAAAATAGTTCATTGTGCCTTATCTGAAACAAATTATCTGCAATTTGGTCTTATTCCACAGCTCAGTAAAATCACTGTCAGAGGGCTTGAGGTCAACATTAGTATCTCTGAGTGTTTTTCAGAATATGTGGTATCAAGGGATGGAAGAGAGTTCACTGAACACAGTGTAAGATTGAGAGGCCAGGAAAAGATCTTGTATTTTATTTATGTGACATTTAAAAAGCCTATTTTACATTAGAAGCATCTCTGATGGAATTTCAAGAACGAGTGCTCACAAGTTCACTTATTCCTTCTGGATCAAGTGGGATCATGAAAAGAATAAGCTCAGTCAGACATAAACTGGCCATCCAGCAGAGCTGTGCAAGGTGACCAGGGGATGCGGGGACTAGACAGATCAGGCCAGACCAGTGCATTGTCCTGGTAAAGGAAAAAAGCTCGTCATTAAGCATAGGTCATGCTGCAGACTTCTTAACTCTCAAAGCAGGGAGAAATTGTCAGATAGAATGGCTCTCCTGAGTGCTGTTAGCAAACAAAGGCTGTTTTGTTGCAGTGTTAAGCCCATGTGAGGTGGTGTGTGGGTGCTCCTGAGGTTTCAAATTGTAAATTACAAGGGCATACTAAACTGGTGTGTGTCTACACAGGTAGTTTCACTTAATATAACTGTCAATCTAAATCATTTTAACATCATGCCTTTGGTTAAACCATTCATTCTGAGCAGCCTGCCTTTAAGCCCAGTCTTGCAATGAGTCCCTGATGGATCCTAGCTGAAGCTAATGGTGCTGTATGTGGTTGTAGGGTAGCAATTGCACAAAATTCATTAAAGGGGCTGGGACCTCTTTGAGTAAGATTCTGTCTGATACTTGGGGACACCTTTAAAAAAGAAGTATTCCTCTTGACTTAAGTGGGACTGTTTATGGGTTAAAGTATAGCTCAGCAAGAATTTGATCCCAGTCAGGTTGAGATGTTTGTCACATTGCTGGTGTACCTCATGCCATTGAAATCAAGGTGCTGACTAATGTCTGTGAGGTTTCTTGACTGGTAAAGGATTTGCAGGAGTGGAATATTCCTTTGCTATGTGAATATGCAGTGTTTGTTTTCAGAATACTACATTGTCAAGCATAGAAAAAAAAACGACTTAGAAATAATATTAATTTTAGAAAGAGAAGAGAAATGGATAAAAGGAATGAAAAAAAATAAAAAGACTGCTCTCTTATTTACATTGGTAATATTCATAGAGGGACTGGGAACAGCTCATGTTATAACCCGTATTTCTGGGCTAGAAGAAGCAGTTGTTTCAATGCTGGTGAAACAGGCTAAAGGCCTGGTCCTATCCTAGTCTCATAAATTTGCATGATGAGGAATAAGGTGCCCCTGTGAAGAAATACACACCTTATGACACAAATACTACACAATCTTCTTAAAATTTGGATCTGGGCACAGAATTATCTGCTTTCCTCTCCAAGTGCGAGGCTAAACTAGTTAATACAAATGCCCAAACTACTCCTTTTAAAGGCTGACAGATTATGCGCAGCAACATAATGAAGTAAATAGAATTACTTCCCCCTGTAATTACTGGAATTACTGCCCTTTGCAGCATTTTCTAGGTCTGTCCCTAAGATGCGTATCCAGTGTGGCAAAGCAGGGGACTGTCATTGATGGAGCAAAAGAGTGTTCTGCTTGAAATATTTTTTGT
>NC_089874.1:80982500-80995000 GCF_040182565.1 Anser cygnoides
TGTCTCCTTAGCTTGTTTTTCCTTTGTTTCCAAAGGATCCCTTCCCCATGAGCCTAATTTCCATTATGGTTTTCATTGCTGTCTGTAAGATCCATGTTCTGCATTGAGAAGCTGCTGGACATCTTTACTCCAAAACACCTACAGGAACCAGGTGTGACACAGTCACACAGAGCAAAGAATCAGTCTGTCAAGTGCTTGCAGACTTCTCTTTCATCTATGCAATCAGCTGCATTTTCCTTAGGCAGAACTGTTTATGCCTTGTTTAAGTCACTGCTATCACTTCTTCAATTTCATATTAAAAAAAAAAAAAAAACAAAAATATTTTTTTTAGAACACTGCAAGCAAGAACGACAGTTCCTTCCAAGTACCCCCTTCCTGTTGTCAAAATGTTTGCAGACAGCATAGTATCAAACCAACAAGGTCTTACATTAAAAGCAAACAAACAAAGGCAGCCATTCATTTGGGTATGCCTTACTGTTGTCTTGTCAAAAACAGGCAAGAACTGATGAATAAGAAACCTGAGAGGAACAGAAGGTCAAAGGGGAAACAAAGATGCAGAGAAATTTAATGTCTTCTATAAGATCATATAGCAAACTGGTAGCAGAACACAGTTTCATGCCTCCAACCAGTGGTCTGTCTGCTAGACTGGCCCAGACGACTGTATACTTAGAGTGAAAGAGTTAAAAATTAATGTCATATAATTCAGAAAATCGTATCTTTCCTGAGTATAAACACCAGCAGTAAATTCAATGTTCTATTCTCATCCTTGCTAATCTGTTTGTGATACCATGACTGGAAATCATGTGTTTAAAAATGGTGGGAACACATTATGTTTTGTACCTTTAATATTTTGTTGTTCATGTTGTTGTTATTTTCAAAACACCTCTGTGAAAA
This sequence comes from Anser cygnoides, assembly GCF_040182565.1. Taxonomy (NCBI): domain Eukaryota; kingdom Metazoa; phylum Chordata; class Aves; order Anseriformes; family Anatidae; genus Anser; species Anser cygnoides. Next base: position 80,983,395 of record NC_089874.1, read on the forward strand.
GTAAGCCTGGGACTGAAAGTCAGTTGAATCAGTAAAAGAGAGTTACACGTTTGCATTATAAACTTAAAACAGTTACTGGATTCATTTCTAATTACTTACACATTGCTGAACTGGATGTGCAGTCCCTTCACAGTTTAATCTTTTTTTTTCTTTTTTTTTAATAATATCACAAAAGCAAGATTCTCAATATTACTACACTGCTGTATTTCAGAACTGACCAGAAAGGATTAGGGCTATTTCCTTTAAAATTTGATCTTCAATTGGCATGTAGCCTGAATTTATCTAAACACTGTCAGATGTGGTAACAAATTCCACAGTACAAATAGTATAAGAAATAAGCTTTAAACAAATTGTAAATTTCCCCAAAATATTACCCTTTTCAAGAAGGCAACAGATATAGAGCCCATAGTACTATCCACTGAAGAGTCCACTATTTTATTGCTCCATTCTGCTGGAGGTTCTTGTTACGGTGTTAACAATTTCTTGTGTCTATTAGCCATATCTTGAATCATGTTGTGCATGTACAGGTAACGTACACAGCTTTATGTATATTCTATAGCATCTACTAATTCTATTAAATATGCCAAATGTATAATTCAGAATCACCTAATCCTCAAGCAGTTCTAATCTGCTTTTTAAAAAAAAAAGAAACCCAGTAAAGTTGTTTTTGCTCATAGTGCTTCAAACTGTCTGGACTGCTGCCCTGGAATTTTTACTGTTATTCCCATTGCCCTGCCTTCTTGCTGCTTTATTATCTCAGTCATTCTGAATGAAGGGAAAGGAGTGTCAACTGTTACACAGAAAATGATCAGGTTTGCCTGTATCTTGTGTGTCTGTCAGCCAATAGCTATAGGTCCTATCTATTCCCAGCTCAGACCAAAACCAATATTCTGGTAATTAGCCTTAAGACTGTCTGACCAGCCTGAGCTGAATGAGGTTGCCAGGGTGCAGAATGAAATTACACGGCCTTCTCTGGCTTTATGCAGAAGGAATAGGGCATGCAGCATTTAGTATGTATAAATCAGTAAGAATGATGCACCTGAAATGTGGTTTGAAAAGGGCAGCAGCCTCTTAAAAAGCTTTGGAAGCTAACTTTTAACTTTGAAGACAGGTTGAAAGTTGAAGTTCAGCTTGTGGTATGATTAGGTGGATTATTGTACTCATTATCTCCCCTACCCTCTGCCTCTTTTATTTATTTTTTTCCCATGTGCATAAAGGCTCATAATTCACCAGCAATATAGTCAATGTTAAGAGCAATCTCCAGAGTTCAAGAAACGTACACGTTCTATACTATTAAGAGATTTTGTTTATTCTTGAAGAACCATCTCTTTACACTGTAAATCCACAGATTTTATTTGAATTGGCCTGTACCATGAAAAACGATCCTGTTTATAATGCTGTATGACAATCCTGTAGTACTATTAAAGTTGTAATTTCAGCATTATACAGTACTGATTTTTCCTCTTCTAGAACCAGCTGTTTCACACACTCACATACACACACAAAAGGTGGCAGTTCTTTGCAGTTTTAGAGAACTCACTTAGTGAAAACACAAACTATACTACTACAAGGTGATTATTTACTGAGTTGGATATGACAGAGCACGTTACTTGGCAGTATGAAAATCTTGAAGTATTGGTAGCCAGAAGCCAATTGGCTTGTTAAATCCCTGCAAATTGTATAATGATATAGAAATAGCTACAATTTATTTTTACTGAAAGAAAAATATTTTCATAAAGAAAACAAATTGTATGAAGTTCTTCGAGATGAACTAATGATCTCAAGCAATACTAGACTTTTTTGTTCAGTTTTAAATAAATAAGTGCAGTCCTTAGAAAATGAACAAATGTAGTGTTTTTTAGAGTGGAACTGTTATTTTTTTAACATTTGGCCACAATCATAAATCCATTTTTCTGCCCATTTCTTATTTCAGGTGCAATCAGTTCAGCTTTAAATTGTCTATGTATCAAATAACTACTGCTAGCAAGAACTTCTTTCAATTTCTAGAATGCCGATAAGATCTCTATAGCCCTGATAGACTCTGAAATCTGAAGTATATTCATTTTAACTTGAAAATTAACTAATATGTAAGAATGATTGGTGAAGTTTGAATATTTTTCCCTATTTTTTTTCTTCTTTATGTCTAATTGTAATTAAAAAAAGGAAGATAGTGAGGCTAAAGAGCACTGGTCAATTCATTAACATGAAAAAATGTATCCCTGGATTAATTCACATCTTGAAGGCAATCAAGTTATTGCATTAATTTTAGCAGTTATTAATTCTATTATTTCCTTACAACTTTTCCCAGAAGGCTGGAGATAAGAATTTGTAAATCAATAAAAGCATGTGCAAGGTACACATATGTGTTACACACATACATTTTCTAGCTGTCATCTCATGGTAACATTGTACATACATATATAAAATGCACTTGCTGACTGCCCATATAGAACCCAGTAAATAAATACAGGAACAATGCATTGCATTATTGTTACTTAAAGCTACGGGGCAAGAGTTGTGGAGACCAAACAAAGAGTATCAGCATGGTTGTCAACTTCTCTGTCCAACCGTGGCCTACGTTTGCCTTAAGCAAAGCACTTTCAAACTGAGAAACTGAGTTGAACATTAAGCATTAGCTTAATCACTTTCCTTTTGGAAAAGCAGTTAAGCAGGACTTTTGGGTCCAAAGAAATCAGTGCTATTTAGCCATGTGTGCAGAGTTAAGCATGAATTTGGATGTTCCTGCTGACCTGGGATGTTTGGAAAGGCTGTACAAAACAAAACAAAACAAAACAAAACAAAACAAAACAAAACAAAACACATGTGTACTCTGTACTCCCTGCTCACCTACAGCTCTCCCTATAATTTATGATGATGCAAGGAGTTTTTAATCTCTTCTTTTTCATCTGTCGTACTTCACAAATATGTATAGATGTTTTCTGTAGTTCTTTAAGTGAGATTTTGCAGTAAATCATGATGCAACCTACATCTCCCCATCTGCTAGTTAGACTCCCTAGTAAAAGTATCCTATCAGTTAATCCAGGAAGATTAATTTTACTTTCATTTTAGAATACAAGATTCATTAATGACATAGAAACAAGTTTGCATGTGGTTAATTAGTTGAATGATGGTCATCCGTATCTATCACCAGTGGCAGACAGCTGGAGTTGTTAAGTCCAGGAAAATAAATTTGCTCTCAGCACCAAAGCATTAATCAGCTCAGAAAGGTCCATTGAGGTCTTGGGAAGTATCACATGAATGTGAAATAAAAATGTCCTAAAGATGTGGGTCGAACTGATGGTCGGATTTACAGAGTAGAATTCATAGCTTTAATGATGAGCAGTGATCTTGCTTGACAATATTCCTTTTGGTGTTCTGTGTTACTTCCTTATTTTATAGCAAAGGAAGCAAAGACTTGCATGCTGATACTTTTACACTGTTTGCTGCCTGAAGCAATAGAGGAGAGTCACTTTTCAGAAGAATCCATGCTGCCTTTGGGTGGATGGTTCCCATAGCTCACTCACAAGCAGGGAATGGGGATTTATACACAAAAATGCTACTAAGAACAGCAGGGATGTTGCATAGTAAAACTCTGCAAAATGTATTATTTTAAAAATTTACCTGCTCATATGCAGAGTTCTTATTCTTTTCATATATCCCAAAGGATTTTAAAAGCTGCAAACTTCTCAGTGCAGTGTTTGGCAGACCTGATATCAAATATTGGTAACTAAAAATTTTGCTGAGACACCAAAGCTTGCTTAAGGTTGATTTAAAGATGATCAAAATGACAGATTTACTAACTCTTCAGTTCTAAGCAAATCTATTGACTATTTTCACAGCTCCCATAATTGCTTGATTCTTGTAAGCAGTACCATATCAATGTAGTACGTAAAATACATTTTTGATATGCACATGACAATACAACTCTTTTTGCAAATATCTCAATGACTATGAATTTAACATGTTTTATAAATTTAGCATAATCTCCAGCTACAAACTAAGCCTTGCTGTGAAAGAAGACAAGTGGGTGAATTACTTTGGAAAATTAGAGACACTGATTCTTGTGAAGTGAAGCAAAAGAGAAACTGATATCTAGGGAGAATAATGATACATAAAAATGTATCTTATGTAAGTCTACTGCATTTGTACAAATTAAAGTGATTGAAACATTAAATCCATTTTTCTTCTGGCATACATGCTAGAGTAAGAGAAACTGAAATAAATTACTAACCAGATTCTGGTTCTTCATGTACCCTATTGAATGTCACACAGCCATTGAGATTCCCATAAGCAATTTTTTATTAATTTGGGAGTGGAAAAAGAGCAGTGTCAAATGTGCGTATTTTGTATAGTGACAAGTAAGTTTAGATGTATTTTTATATTTTACAATGCAGTATTTAGCAGTCTACCTAAATATTTAAATGGTTGGGTTATCAGGCACTTTGTGTATGCGCAGTGTGAATACTCAATATAATCAACCTTTCCGGGTTCCCAACTGAAATAAATTTCATTTTTACACTATAAGGGTTTATCAGATAGAACATAGACTCAGATTTACTGCAACCACTTGAGAATAGTAAGAAGCAGCAAAGTGACAAACATTTCTTGTCATCCTCTCAGGAGATGAATAGTTTGCACAAACACCTTTTTTTAGGTAAACTTAGAGACTTCAATATGGGAGCCCAAGTAAAAAAAAAAAAAATAAAAAAATTTAATTCTATGCTTTGCTAGTGATGGTCATTCATATGCATCTGGAATTTAGAGGCCTAGTAATATAGGTGTTTAAAAACTCCTTATCCAGAGACACTTTTGAAAATGTAACAATATATGTAGTTTCCACTGTAATACAAATGAATTCCTGTTAAGTATAGTTCTGCACTGTAACATACAGAAATTGTATTTAAATACAAGTTTATGACTAATCTTTAAATTCCCTTATGTCTTTACATGGTCAGTTCTCACACACTCTTCAATGCAACTGTACTAGTCTGATATGCACGTAGTCCCAGAACAGATGAGGCTTTACTGAAGATTTGGGATGTCCCAAATTATTACACTAATTCTGCCACACCTATTATTTGCATTATAGTAGTGAGAACAGTGCCAAGTCACATAGATTTGAAACTATTTCAAGATGATTCTCTCCATATTTTAACACTACCATATTTGAATGTAGGTTGAAAAGAGTTTGAGGGAATCATTTTTATTGCAGAAAAGAATTCACCACGGTCAGTCTTCAGGAGGCAATTCAGTGCAAGATTTTTTTTTTTTTTTTCAGCCAGACAAATTTATAGAATGACTCTATGTCTTCTGGGAGGACTTCATAATTTGTATGTTAATGTTTCCCAAAGACTTCTGCATTATTTCCCTGTTACTGATACAGATAGGTCTTACCGCAAAACATCTCAAAACAAACAAAACATAATGCACAAAGAAATGGTGATTGCCGTGGACAATGGTAGAAAGAATACTTAGAGAAAATGCTATGCAGTGTATCTTGCAGGTGTTTCAATGTGCATTGATAGTTTCAGCTTTAATTCAATTTTGGTGAGTGATGTTTTTGCAGTGAAACAGAGGCCTGAGACTAGGAAGAACACCCTTAAGGAAGGTCGTGGGGGAGGTTTATATATAAGATGTATGCTTTGTGTTGGGAGTCAAAAAAGTACTATTGCTCAAAGTCTGATCCAAAGTCAGTGAAACTGTTAGTTTCAGTGGGCTTTAGTCAAGTTTGCTTTTGAAAGTAAAAAAATTATTTCGCGTAAGAATAGAATTCCATAGAATTCCAAATTTATGCCTGTATGAATGCTAGCTAGATTTATCCTTGCATATACCAGGACTGTCTGCACTTATTTTATCAAATGGGTTACTGAGAATGCATTCTGCCTTCTGTTATCATATAGTAAATATGTATTGGCAACATTTGCCTTGCAATTTCATATATTATTAAAATCTTTATTTGCTGCAGTTGATCTTTTTGGAATCTAATTTGTCATTTAAAAATATCTGAAATGTTTGTCTTTTTCCTGGTCCTAATTACTGAAACCATCTTGTCAAAAATAAATAAAATTCAATATATATATATATATATGCATTTGCAATTCATAAATTCCCCAATGACAAAAGATTTATACAGTTACTAATGGGTTTCCTCTAGAAATATTAGTAATATAATTAGTCTGTCATATAATCAAATAACTGATTAATCATTCCACCTTTTTTCCCCCAAAGATAATAATTTAATGTAGATTTTTTTATAGAGAGATTTTTCAAAATAATTACCTTTTTACCAAAAAGATTCATAGAATGATGAAATTTCCATGTGCCATTTACTAAGTTTATTGAAAACAGAGGTTGCGGCAGGTATTCAAAACAGGCAAATAACTTCCTTATTTTAAAGTCTTCCCGTATCAATTACAATAACATTGAAAAGATGTTTCTCTAAATAATAACCCAATGCAATGTCAGTGGGAAAATCTGAACCCTACAGAGGTTCAAAAGCATAACGGTGTAATTACTTCTACTCATGTCACAGAGGTAGTAGTGTATATAATTCTTTCATTTTATTCTACTTTAACAGAGCAATTAACCATATGCTTTAACCATGTACTTAGGTATTTCAGTTTTATGTAATAGATACATTAATATTTGGTGCCTTAAAATCAATGAGACCATTTGTATTGTGTCCTTGTATTGTGTAAATATCATGCACATTTATGTACTCAGTGCATGTAAAGTCTACATACAGTATTCATGTCCATTCTGAAAGCAATTGTATTTGAGCCACAGTCTAGTTCATTGATATATATTCTGAAAGATACAGTGGTTTAAATGGCCTGGAATACTGTGGTGTGCAGTAATAACACCTAACCTGCATACTGTGCAATTTTCTCCACTACAGAATATAAATGAACAGGAGACACCCTGGGAACTCTGAATTTTTTTTATGGGTATGTCAGTATGTTTTTTTTTTTTTTCTCTCTCTCTCTTTCTTTTTTTTTTTTTTTTTTTTTTTAATCGGTTACATATTTAAATGTGTGTAAGTCAAAGCTTATTGTATGTAATTGTGTACAAGTACATTTGATCTTTACTTATTCATTTTTGCATGTACAAACATTACATAAAAAGAAAAGACAGGTGGAGGGATAAAGGAATAGTATCATTAAAATGGTGTTTCACTATATGTGTTTTTTTTTTTGTGTGTTTTCCGGAGTCAGAAAAAGGTTTAAAATCACTTTGCTCTTGTCACTCAAATAAGCAGTAGACTTTGCTGGAATTGGATCTTTAATGCAGTGTGATCCTTACCTCTGTATAATTCCTGGTTTCCTTTCTGATTCCTGCCTTCCTCATCTGACTGTCTCTTGCCCGCTAAAATGAGGTAAATGGCAACATGATAATGGTTCTTTAGGTGCTACCATGCTGTGCTGTTTGGGGGACATGAGAAGAGAGTCCTTAACTCAGGAGTTTGGTTCAGAGAGTGTAGAATCAAATTCCAGTTTCCAGACAAGTTGAAATGACTGGCTAATAATAGAAATTAATTATAAATTAGGAAGACTCCCAAGGCTGGTCTAAGACACACTGAGCGAAAGAGGAAAAAAAAAAAAAAAAAAAGAGAGAGAGAGAGAGAGAGAGAGAAGGAGAAACTAAACTGACTTTCTTCTGGACAACTGACAAAATCTTGCTCTAACAAAGCACTAGTGATTTCATTTTACTAGAATTAAAAGAAGATTTTCATACCAATTACTCATTCTTAAGGGTAAGTATGTCTTGTGTTTCATTGAGTTAGTGTGTAATCATGCACACAAGCTGTAAGATCAGTAATTGCACTGGACCAATAGGGGTGTAGTAAAAATATCTTGGCTGATGGGAGTACTCCGTGACTTGATGGTTTGTGATTTTTTTTGATGTGTTATGAAAACAAAGTTATTTATGAATCACCATGAACATATGACACATTATTGACTCTACTATATCATGACTTACAGAAGCTCATTGTCATTCATCACAGAACACAAGCAACATCAATTAACTTAAATGATCAGTTGTGCAATATTTTAGTTAGTAAGCATCTAGACTGATAGGTTCACACATAAAACCAAACCAGAAAAAGTGTATTTTTTTTTTCTGAATTACATAACTAATACATTTTTAATGGGAGGATTTTTGAATAATTAAAGAACAATTCAGTCAAATTGTTATCAAACAAGTGTCTTTTGTATAAAGTTGATAGTGTAAAGAATGTTTTGATGTCTAAAAATAGTGATATTTTTAACTTTTGTCTGACAAGCACAGATTTTGTTCCACCACATTGTTCAATGTGATACCATATACAGTTGTTTATTTACATTTAAAACTATGAGGTGAAATTTGAATTTAAAATTCTCATTTAATCATCATTAGATAAACAAAACATTCTTTCTAGAATAAACTTTAGGCAGATTCTTTGTAAGCTGAAAAAATCTTGGAACCAATGGCTTCACATATAAACAAACAACAACAAAACAATCACCAAACAACAACAACACCAAAAACACACAGTCTTAACTCAGGTACATATTCATATTTTCTATTATAAATAAAATAGCAGACATTATTAGTTTTACTGGTGCATATTTTCATGATTTTAAGACATTGTTTCTACAACAGGGATAATGGAATTGAAATGAATTTATTAATAGAAAGTATTCATCTGTCTGATTAATTATTAATGATCTTAAGTATGGATAGTAATATTACAACATCCTCTAACAAAAAGATGTGGTTTTTTTTTAGATTGATTTTCAGAAATTACTTTAATAATTTCACAGTGCATGAGTATTAAAGAGTTCTGAATATATATAATCTACATTTAATATTATTCAAAATGTTTTTATTAATGGCAATGTCATGCTGGAAAAGTGGACTTAATAAAACTGAATTTTTCTGTGAAAAGCCTTGATTGACATTTTCTCTTCAGAAAATCTAAATGAAATTCATGGTGCATAAAACATTATTCAGGATTTGTTTCTGGACCTTACACTTTTGTCTTTGATCTCTGTTATGGCACTTCAGCATACTTGGTTTAAATGGGAGTATTTTCATTGTTTGACTTTGTGAAGTTCTTTGTAAGTCTACTAAAGGACTAAGTATTTTTTTTTTGCCTCTGAGACTACCTAGGCAGTTGCATTGTTTCAGTAGAGTTATGATTCAGGTTCTTCTCATCCTCAGCTGATAAAATTTCCTGGTTGAATTTGGTATCATGGTGTTTTTCTGTAGAGGAATTAATATAATGGACTATTGTAACTACTACGACATTAGTTTTATGAAATTTTTTCTTCCACACTGTTTTGTATCCAACAGTTTGTCTCTGTTTTGGAACTCATGAAATGTGATTTGTAATACTGTGCAAAATCCCAGTCACTCATCTTTGAGAAAAAAAATGAACATAGAATAAAAGCGCAGAAAAGGGATGTCATATATGCAGGGAAATAGCCAATTAGATACAAGATGATTCTTCCAGATAAAGTGAGGAGGTGATTTTTTTTTCTTTGTTTATGACCAGAAAAATGCATTCTGAAAGAGAAATAACTGCAGTCTCCAAATGCCCCAGCTCTAAGGAAGAGAAGAGCTTTTGAATAAAATACTAAGTTGACAGAAGAGCAAATATGTTTGCATACTGAGACTGTTGTGAGGAAACTGTAGTGAGGAAAGTAATGTAGCTGGCATTTAAGGAGGTGGCAGGTAAGCTATTAAAGAGATAATATGGAAAGCCTCAGTATGAGAGAAATGATTCAAAGACCTACAAGGCTCCTTCCACTTGAAAAGGAGCTTCTTCCTTACGTTGAAAAGAATTTAAAAACATGAGAATTTGCATTGGAAAGAAGTTAATCTTTTCAAGTAATTCTAGTGCAAATACTTTAAGACATTAAGTTATTACTGGATTCCTCTTCACTTGCAAATAGATTTTTTCAAACTGTTTCTTTTTTTTTAATAGAGAAAAGCCTCAAATTTACAAAGTTTCACCATTTTTCTCAAAATCCTAGTGTAAAGCTTTGGTCAGAAATTATGTAAGTAATCAACATTTTTCCAGTAGCAATTTGGAAATATATTGCAAAAAGTTGCAAAAGGACTGCAGATGAATGAAACAATAAATGAGTAATTTAAGTAATTTAATATATAAGAAAAGATAGAATATCTGGCTGTGTTTGGGTACATAAGAATAGGTTAAATTCATCAGACAAGTTATTGGTTGTGAATTATTCACTATGTTCTACTGCTGTAATTCTTTTTGCATTTAATTACAAGGGGCTACAGCTTACTTAGAGGTCCTGTAATGCATGTGCATGACTGCCAAGACCACTAATGGAAATTGCATACCATTGCTGAGAGAAAGTATACATTTCAGTAATTACACGTGGTACTCTAAATGCAGATGCAAAAGTAATTATCATAAACTGGTATTTGGCATATTGGAACGCTGTATCAGCTCAATACATTAGCTTTCACTTCTGAAGACCAGCAGGACTCAATATGTAGTTTGTTCTCTCATGAAACAAGATTAAAGGTCTCCAAATAGCTTCCTTGTTTTTTTTTTTTTTTTAGGAAATAAATAAATAAATAAAGTACTATCTCAGTAGTTCCACAGAATGCTGCATTTATTGTTACACTAGAGAAAAGACTGCTACGGATCAGTACTGAAGTACTTTGGTAGAAATATAGGGCAATTATATAATGCTTGTGTTTAGCTACTCTTATTTGTCATGCTTTTGAGATCACTGAAATTTGTATACAAGAATAAGGAAACTTAAATTCAAAAGAGGTTTATTCATGTTCTGAAATTTCAGTAACAGTGGAGCCTTGAAACTATGACCTTGCAAAGAGATGAAGAAATAAAAACTGCAGGAAGGAATAAATTGTCTATTTGTCAGATACAAGACTGGCTATCCAGCAGGGTTATGAACTTCAGAAGCAGATTATTCATTGCTGTAAAATAGTTTTAATTTGTGGCCTTTGATGGTGGCAGTGCTCCAAACATATATGAAACATTATAGAGCCTCAGCATTTCTCCAATATAAAATGTGAGAGTCCATCAAGCTGAACATTTTTACAGGTATTTGGTCCTCTTGTCTGATAACACATCATTAATGCATCTCCTTGTTAGATGCCAGCTAACACTTCCAGATTATTCTTGCTGCATACAGCTGTTGATGTTTTTTGTGGTTTTTTTTTTTCCATTGATTTTGTTCTTCCTGTACTGTCTTGAATCCAGATTAATCTTGGACTTCTCTCAACCCTTTACCTGCTGTCTGTTCAGCTAAGCAGGTTTTTGTTTGTTTTTTTGTTTGTTTGCTGTTTTTTGTTTGTTTTTTTAATATAAAAACTTTTTAAAATCCTTCAAAAAGCTATTTCAAATGCATTAACTAATAGTTTACACTAACATCTCCCATTATTCTTTTAGAATCATGAGGTATTAATGGAGAAATTCCCATGTTTAAATTCATGAAGCTTAATATTTGCTGATTATTTTTATCTTGTTCTTCAATTCTGCCTTTGTTTTGCATCCCCTTATGGATTGCAATTTGTATTTAGCTATCTTAGTCACATGGTAGATTTTTACATGCAAGGAAATT
>NC_089874.1:81000000-81015000 GCF_040182565.1 Anser cygnoides
CAAGAACCAATTCTTTTGCACGGTGTGTGTAACCTAGAGAAATGGCATCAAGCTGAGTCAGAGATTAGCTACGTTGAGGGAATGGATTTGCACAGTGTTAATGCCAGGTAAGGCACTTTCATGCAGATAGTGCAAAACCACACAACCCACAAAAGTGTTTTAGTTATAGCAGTGTACCAGATTTTTTCCTCTCCTAGCCCTGTGTATTTTGATTACCTATATGCAATATGTTCAATTATAAAAACATTTATTTATGGAGTAGAGAATACCAAATAAGCAATATATAAAGATTTTTACTGAAAAATGACATGCCATGAATATAAAAAAGAAAGATACATTTGTGTATGCAACAAATAATTAACAATGAAAATTCACTGCTGTTAGCAATATTAATGATATATATATATTTTCCAAGTATTTCTTATTTCTAAAAGCATGAATAACATCTGCTCTTACATTAGAAAATAATAACAAAAAATAACCACATAAACAGACTGCTATCAGGATAGTATATAGTTCATACTTTGGGGAGCATTAACTCAGTATTAGCTCAGGAGTTCCTTCCCAACTATTCCATCAGGTGGTTGGTTTTTAATGGCATAGAATTATACTTTCCTGACGTTGCTTTTAAAGGAATAAAAAGAGTTGTAACACTGAAGAAGACACAATATGAAAACAGTATCCACTCTACAGATACTCTACACATGCTCTACAGAGCTCTTTGTGTGGAAAATAATAAATGCACTGGCAATATAGGCATAGAACAAAAAGGGTTTTAATATTAGGGACAGGGTAGACAGAGCTAAATTAACAGGAAATGTCTACTTTCATGTTAGCATACTCAGAAGCAACAGATCTAAATTGCAGTTGGACCACTGTGCTGCAATTCATAAGCCCTTTTGCTTAAGTAAAATCTTTAGATACCTGAAGTTAAACAGAGAGTGAACTCCAAAGTTAAACAGAAAGTGAGCTATGACCAGATCATGAAAATGAGAAAAATCGAAGGTGAGGACCCATGTTTTTACATGCTTTGCAAATTTTAAAATCTTTTATTATAAAAGAAAGACAGAAAGAAAGACAGAAAGATGGAAAGACAGAAAAAGAAAGGAAGAAAGGAAGGAAGAAAGAAAGAGAAAGAAAAAGAAAGAAAGAGAAAGAAATAAAGAAGAAAGAAAGAGAGAGAAAGAAAGAAAGAAAGAAAGAAAAGAGAAAAACGGAAAGACAAAGACAGAAAGACAGACAGAAAGACAGACAGAAAGACAGACAGAAAGAAAGAAAGAAAGAAAAAAGAAAAAGAGAAAGAGAAAGAGAAAGAGAAAGAGAAAGAGAAAAAGAAAAAGAAAGAAGATGAAAGTATTATTCATTCTTGAGCATGTCCATGAAAATGAAGAATTTTGAAGAAGAAGGAAAATTAAAGCTAGAAGCTTTGGTGACACTCCAGTCTCTCCCCTTTTCTTCTTCAATAAATATAATAATAATAAAATAATAAAGAAAAGTCAGATGGAAGGGAGGCTAATAGTGCCATAGTGACTTCCTCTTAAAACTCAATGCTGCCAATAAAAACAGTGAAGCTCTTAGTGTTGCCTTAGCACTTTCCCCCCAGACTTATAGAACAACTGTTATGTCCATACTTTCAGGTTACTTCAGATCAATGTTGTTAGAACAGCATGAAATATAAAATGATTTACAAAGGAGCATAACAACATTTTTGCTGGTTTGTCAAATCTTCCACTGCTTTTTTTATCACCCCCTTAACCTTTGGGCATAAGTGACAATGTCGCTTGCAGTTAAAACAGAGCACTTTGACATAGCTGACATCGAATTTACTTAATGCTAGATCAGGCTGGAATGTGTACAAAGGCTGGTATGTCTGAGAAAGAAAGTTCTGGTGTGACTGCTGAGGAATATTATCCTATTCCCAGGGTACTTGTTATAGAGTGCTAATGTCAGAATGTCAACAAGGGAGCTTTTAAACACTGGAATTACACAAAGATATAACCTAAAGTATTTCTGAGCATAGATTGTTCAAATGGGTTATCCTCCACTGTTGTTTCTTTTACATTTTTCCATAGGCATATTAGTTTCCTCAAACTTTATAATTGGTTTAGAATTCAGATAAATTAAGTCAATTTTCTGTACACAGTTTTATTACAGTAATCATTAAAATGAATTATTAATTTATTTTTTTAACACAGTAAAGTATATATTTATTTAACATTTGTCCAATATGTAGCTCAGTTTGGCTGACATCAGCTGAGGATTCCATCAAACTGTTCCAGGTAGGAGTGTTGGTTCTATTAACAGAGATTAATAAATAGTAATAGATGTAGACCAACGTGAAATGATAGAGCAGAGGCCATTGGTATGCAACAATGCTTTAAATATTGCTTGAAAAGTGGCATTGCACAGTTCATTTAATTATGATAAAATATTATGTTTCAGTATGATGAAATACATTTTTATATACATTCAAATGTGCTGTCATGTCTACAGATTAATAAAGAATGTGCCTACATATGCTTGGGAGCAACAGTAAATGAGTTTTCAGATCTGTCAAACTTTGTTGTTGTTGCTTCAGGCTTCTTTTTCTATGTTATACTGTGTATCTTGAGATAAGTTAGCTGGATATGCCTGCCTTTGTAGTGGTGTCGGGGGAGCAACTGGTATCAGAATAGACGACCAACTTTTCTGAACTTTCCATTGAAGAGCAAATTTCCACGAGTATGTTTTTTGAAACAAATAAATGTTATGTCTTAATAACAGAGTCTTTTCATTTGTCAGAATGTTATGATAAATAAAATATTAAAATACAACACACCCTTTAACATAAAAAATTAGCATCTGAATGAGATATACTATCACCCCCCAAAACCCACTTTAGTCTTTTTCTTGGAACATATATCAACTGTCAGTATCAATTATTTTGACTTTCTTTTCCAAATAATGTTTGCAAGCATTGTCATCAGCTCCTGGGAACATAATTGATTTTCGTCTTCTAGAATGTTTGCATGCAGATGTTTAATTTATTTTGATCTTATTCAAAGACATTCTTCTCACCCAGTTTCAGAAAACCACTATATAAAAATCTACATTTGATCAAATTGCTCGGTCTCACTGTAAAGACAGGGAAGAGGAATATGTTCTTCAGTGCAATTCATCGCACCCAGAACCAGACTTGTTAATGAACATGTCAAACGGACTTCACCTTAAAACCTGTCTGTTTCTGTCTATTGACTTGTATTGGTGTAGCATCTAGTTTTTTGCAGGAGGAAAGGTGATAGGCTGCAGGGATGGCCTCACTCACAAGCGACCATGGGCATCCAGCCAGCTCACCACGTGTTCCCACCACAGGGCATGGCTGGACCTAGCTGCCATGGGTGGGCACCTCAAGGACAGCCTGGGGAAGGGAGAGCAAAACACTGCCTGGCAGGAGAAAGAAAAAGGAAGGAAGGAAGGAAGGAAGGAAGGAAGGAAGGAAGGAAGGAAGGAAGGAAGGAAGGAAGGAAGGAAGGAAGGAAAGATGGAGAAACAGCCCTGCCAGCACCTGGGGTAGAGGAGGAGAAGGGCAGGAGGGGCTCCAGGCGCCAGAGCAGTGATCCCCCTGGAGCAGGGACTTCCCTCCCCCAGCCCCTGGGCAGGCCCCACGCTGGAGCAGGGCACGGTGTGAGGAGGAAGGGGCGGCAGAGAGGGGCTCTCAGGGACTGACCCCAGCCTCGGGCCCCAGCCCACGTTCTCACCCTCCCACTCTAGTTTTAGTTGCCAATAAATTAAGTTAAAGTTCACCAAGGTGAGTCAATTTTGCCCATAACAGTAACTGGTGTGTGATCACCCTATGTTTATCTTGACCCTTGGGGTTGTCCTTCCTATTTTCTCCTCTTCTGTTGAGGAGGAGCAGTGTAATAGTGGCTGTGTTGGGGACTGGCAGCCAGCCAAAGTCAACTCACCACAACTGGCCAATTAAAAAATAAATTCTGAACAACCAACCCAGATTTTAATGTCAGTCCTCTAGACCTCTGACATGAGGACAGAAGAGTCTTTTCTGAATCCTTTCTTCCCATACTTGGGTAGGATATTGGAAGGAATATGAACGCAATGCTCCCACCCTTTTCTCCTCAGGGTAGTCTAAGGCTTTTGTAGAAAACAAACGGCCAATAGGCCATGAAAGAAAACAGAGAGAGCACAATGACATCTGTGAAAAATACTTTAACTAGTTAACATAAAGCAATATATGCCCAGAATAGATTTATCAGAAAGGGTGAGCCTGTTCTTAAAATAGCTGAGTGAGAAAAACACTTATTTTACTTTGATTTCTTTTTTTTTTTTGAAACATTTTTTTCTGAATTTCACTAATTACTTACTACCAATGGTATTTGTGTAATAAAGAGAGATATAAACTTAAAAAATGCTGACAGAATTGTTCTCTTACCTGTGAGATATATGTCTTGTCAAATGGTTATCAGTACAGTCCAAATTGGAATGAACCTTTGCTTTTGTGATGTTCATTTACAAAGCAAATGCGGAGTGGTGAAGCTTACATTTCAATTATGTTTTAGGATGCTGACCATGAAAACTTCATTGTAATTGAAATGTCGGATGATTTCCAAGAACATGGTTCTGAATCAGAACAACGCTACCAGCTGCAGAAAACCAAAAGACTGACAAAACCTGACACTTTTCATTTGGTTACTGTTTGCATCGGAGTTGTTCGTCATGTTATGATTGTTTAGGGCTTTCTTTTCTGAAATTTGGTTCCTTACAGACTTATAACTCTATGAAATATCTGCATATCAGCCAGCCTTGCATAGGATCGTGCCTTTCCACATTATGAAATTGGTGTGAATGAGGACATGAGCAAATTCCTTTTTTTCTGGAGCAGTTAAAATTACACTGCCTAAGAATGGGATGCTAAGACAACTTCATTTTAGCTGGTTCATATGAGGACTTCTTGGTGGCTTCAGAGTGAATTGGGTGGCTGTGCACTGACCAGGAAGGAACACCGTTGTGTTTCAGGCTTTGTTCTCTGTGCTGTAAGGGCAGCAATTTCCAACAGAAAGTGGTATTAAAGGGTAAGAAAAAGTAGCATCAGAAGTTGTTATAGCCATTTGTTAAATAAACACATATCTGAACCCCTAGAACTTTTCTTAACATCAAAAATGAAACATGTAGTACAGTTTTTCCCCAGTCTTTTTCTCTTAGTTTTGAATTTCTCTTTCCAGCTTGCAAGTTTATAACCCCAAAACAGGTTAGTCTGAATTTCTTTATTTTCATTACAAAAGTTTTGTGCAGATGTAGCTAAAATCTTGGTTTTAGAACTATAATGATTAATGTCCTGAGCCAGAAAGAGAAGGGGGCAGAAAACTCAGAAACAAATGGGACACATAAATTGAACATCATCCCAGTCCCAAATCTGCTGAAAGAGTCTTTTCACAGTTTGATGTTGTTTCATACTCTTCCTCCGTTTCTTTAAACTTTCATTTTCCCATCAATGGAAAATTCTTCCTGCAGTATCTCTTATAATCTCATATACCTGTGGTTGAAAGACTCTTTCTGTTCTCTCTGTATTTTTCCTCACCCTCTGCCTTATACTTGTAACAGATTGCCAGCTATCAGAGAATCCTTTAGTGTGATAAATTGGAGTTAGAATTGAAGCATCCAATTTCTGAATTAAAATTCTAATTCTAGAATGCATCCTGTCATGATACATGGTAGCATGGTTATGGGAAAATAAAGGGACTTTAAATTTTGTTGTCTGCACTGATAGAGAAATAAAACAAACAAACAAAATCTGGCTTATTTTAAAATCAGTGGGCTTACTGACTGATAAAATGGGGTCAAGGAACAAGCAGAACTCCAGGGTATTAGATATATTAGATATAACACAAGCCAAACAAAAGTCTTCGGTCTGAACATCTCAATCAGATATCAGATCAGACTGTATGCCAATGAAAAAATGTAATGGATGCAGGTTGTTTTCAAGTTTAATAAAGAAATCAGTTACATTGCATTTGAACAAAACCAAAAGAAAGAAATATTGAAAGAAGTAACGACCCCCACCTGCTCCAGGTGTAAATCATATATAGATCTGCATAGAGTACATGGGTCCAAACTGAAGCTGCTAGTGGAAAGGTTGTAGTTGTCTATACGTACTATAAGCTATTTGGGTACTGTATTTGTAATATAAGTGTAAAAAATACTGCAGTACTGATGAATGTGGCCACTTGAAATAAAAACCACTGAAACAAAGTGTGCAAAATTTCAGGAAGAGGAGGAATTTTTCTATTAGTTAATTAAAGCAGTCATTCAGGGTTTAACAGAAACAGTGCAGCTTTCTCCTTTGCCTAAGAGGACGAAATCTCTCCACACTCCCTCTTTAACCTTTCTTCTCTCCTCCTGCCTGAATTTCCAGGCTATTAATGAGTTGAGCAGGGGCTGGACAAAGTCCAGCTGATGTACCTACATTTGATTTGGACTATCTAAAAGTCCAATTACTTCTTTAGAAGAAACTGGCATCTGCAGTTTGATGGAGAAAGTACCTTTCTGGAAGGTCAGAGATTTTGGTGCCCATGAATGTTCCAAATGAAGCTAAAAGAGTATGTGATTGGTCTCCTACCTCTGAGGAGAATGCCCACCCACCAGGCTATACAGTAAGCAAACAGCCAAGGAATAACTTCAAATACTGCACAGAAAGGGATTTAGCAAAATATGCCTCTGTGAAAATAACCTATTGATATTAAAGTTAATAGGATTAAAGAAATGCTAATCCTCCTATCTGGCATAAGGGGTGACCCACAGATGTAGTTTCAAAGCACGAAGGGATTGTAGAAGAAGGCTGGTCAGAAGGAGGAATGAGACTGCAGTCCTCTCAAGCATTACTGAAGAGAAAAATGTAAATCTGTCCAGAGTGAATAGAAAAGGTTACAGAAAAGAGAGAGATCTTCATGTCCACAACCAGCAGGGTGTACCACAGCAATTTTTATTTGACAGTTTTATTTTTATTTACATTTGCTATGTAGACCTAAGTAAGCTTTGACAGCCTAGATAAGGGCAGATCAGACTGGCCTAGTAATAAAGAAGTTACATGCAATGCATGTGAAATATTGTATAAAGAAAAAGAGACTAAAGAAGGAGAATGGAAAAAACTCTGTGCATAACCTTTGATAACTGAACTTTTTTTTTTTCTCAATACCTTGTTGACTAAAATTTAAAATATACATTACAATGCATTTCCAATGTTCGTTGTGGCCCCCAGACTGGCAAAAAAGTACCCTATAAATAGCTAAATAAGATAGATCAATTACAGTACACCCTACTCAGTTAGTTTTTCAATTATCAACAACGCTATTTTCCCAAGCTTGCTGTGTGGCTTGAATGATTTATTCTCAATACAATGCATTGATTTCCAATAAATTTGCCATTTGAATTAATTGGAAACATGAAATAATGGCAATAATATTTGCTTTCTTAGCTGTTTTGCTGCTTTACTTGTGCACACTTTTATTGCATTTACATATTAAGAAGGGGAAACTTCAGTGAGAGGAAAATGGTTTCTGAACAAAGTCAAGAGGGGAGATGGAGAAATGAAGGAGGAGGATGATGGGCTTGTGGATAGGGAGAAAGAAAGGAAAAATATTAGTGTCATGACATGGGGACTGCATGCATGAGGCAAGGTATATCAGGTTGCTCTGCCTCCCCTCATGGCTGTCTGCACGACTGCCTTGCAGCTTGTGCCTGGGCTCCACTGGCCTGCACAGTGGCATGTATAGGTACCTGGGTCTTGCACACTCTTGAAAGGGAGCCAGCCATAGCGGAACCCCATAGCAACCTCACACCATGCACAGTGCAGAGAGCTGTCCTCAGCAACCTGGAAGGACACAAAGCCTGGAGAGTTCACTTCTCCATCCCAGCTAGCCTGGGGCTGATGCTTACAGCTGAAGCCTGGTGTGCCCATGGTAGTTTCTTCCCTAGAGGTATTCTTGGAGAGAGCTTCTTCAGTAACACACCTTGGTGTCCTCAGCAGTGCCATGTTAGGAGGATGTTATTTGCTGCTCACAGATTATCCCCCTTCAGGTCATCTCCTTCAAACAGGACCAGAAGAGCACTGATCCCTCTGCTTTAAATCCTTCTCCCGCACAAACTCTAAACATTGATAAATGGTCACAGCAGAGTTGAGATGTGTGGGAAGATTTTAGTTAGTTAAAATTCCTCTTGCAGAAAAGTGCAACAAATACTCTTCTATTGACTAAGTCAATATTATTTTCATAGAATTGTGTTTTGGATAACATTCTGAAGTAGATAAATTAGTAGCATATTTATTATTCACATAAATACATAAAGGGATATTGGACTTATCTTTTCTGTGTTGTAGAAAACAGGGAAAGATGATAATGTACTGCAGCTTGTTATGAAGAATGTAATTGTTAATGGTATTTTCTTTGTCTTCCCCCACCCCAGTCTGTCAAAGGTATCCAAGACCACCATCTGAAAGGTTCTTACTTGTGTTTACATTTACTCTTTTGGTGATCTAGTCTTGTATGTATATCTACAGGTTCCTGAAACTGCCTGCCCCCTAATTCTATTGTTTCCTTGTATTGATGAGATATAGACCATGTTCTTCAAAATTTACTTTAAATTCAGAATTCTATAATTACACAGTTTCTCTCCATTTATTCAGTTTCCTCACAGAGGTTTTCCACTTCCTGTGGAAATAATAACATGTAATTTGAGATTGCCATGTGGAGTACAAAAAATGTCATAATTGCACGGATCAGTTCACTGTTGTCATTTCCTGAAATTTGAGGACTTTCTTACTTTATTATTTTTAAAGTAGACTTTTAATATTTATTTTTCTGATTAAAAGGGAAAGAAGTATAAAAGAAAACCCAGGCACATTAGGAAAATTGATTCAGTGGAAGTTTTAGAATATCTCTCTGAAGGCAGACATGGAATCTTAGAATCATGGAATGGTCTTCACTCATGTCTTTAAAGGCCAATTGAATAAGACAACCCTTTCTCATGACCCTGCGTCTTTGAATATAGCTTTTGGTCTAAACATTACTGTTGAAGTGTTTGTCCTACATTTCAGGAAATTAATCTATTTTCCTTTTTATTCAGGAAAAAAAAAAAAAAAGTTGAAATGTTTTGGTTAAAACTACACATATTTTAGGCTGCAGCAGGACATGCAAAATGCAGTCCAGATCCTTCTTGGTCTTTTCTTTATTAATAATACATAATCCCGTAATTTCATCTGTTCAGAGGTGGTACCATCCAAGACACTCATATCCAAGAAGGACTTCTCTAGCCCCTGTAGTAAGATCTAGGGTGAAAATGTGGGCCTACCTAAGTCACCATAGTCTGAATCAGAATCTACTCTTTGTGGGCACTGTCTGAGAAGCAAGATGTCTCTGCTCCTTATTAACCTTTATCATACTTTAATTTTCTTGGCATGCCTGACTCCAACATAACACACAAGATAGATAGTAATGAATGTGCTGTACAGCTCTAGAATGAAAATAAAGAGCTGTTGGTATCACCCCTAGCACTGTGGTAGCTGGGAAGAGACAACATCTGCTTCTAAGCTCTCATTAACTGCATTTGCACTTGTGCTCTGTTTTTTTATTTTTTTGCTTTGTTTTATTTTGTTTTGTTTTTTTATATAGAGAAATTATAGGTGGCCTGTAATTGCAACCTGCTCAGAGCAAGCAAGTCAAATGGTAAGGTCAAAACCTTCATTCTTCTCTTTCTGCAGACATCCTCATAGTAAACAGCAAAAAGTATTCTCAGTGATTTGTCAGTTTTCTTGTTGCCTGCCATCCAAGAGCCCAACAACTGCTGCAGCAATACAGTGACAGAAACTGGTGAATACTCACAGGAAAAAAGCAGTGAACTAAACCTTTGCACAGCTCATTCACTACTCACTGCTTACTAGAAGTCTACAGTGATGACTGATTTAAAAAGCACTGATATTTGGTGTATTTCCTATTTATTCTTTTATGTAAGCACAGGTTTCCTGCTGGCATGCTGGTGATGCCAACAGACAAGAGGTGAGACCAAGTACAAGACATATAAAATGCAAATAGATGTTGTCTAAGGTGGTGTCCCTTTAACCCTTACTCAGCCTAGCCTTTTGACCACCCACAATGGCAGAGTATTAAACACAAGAGCTTAATAAAGTTAGAATATATATATGTTAAGCTCCTGATTTTTCAAACTCAAAAAGGAGAGCTAGTTACCATTGGCACAGAATCTGTAGCAATAGAAAAGAAAACGATGCACAATATAGGAATAGGCTGAAGAGGCTGAAAAAAAGGAGAAAGAAAAAAGAAAGCAAGGAGTTTTGATCTAGACTAGCCTCCTGACGTTAAAGCAATTTTTCTTGGTATTTCTTTTTCCCAGCTAAGGCCTAGGTGTGTTTTAGGAGTCCAGGTTTGAACAACTGATTTATAAAGGCAGTTCATCTTCTGGTCTTGGTTCAATATTACCTTTGAAGTACTCTTTTGGGGAGCCTCAGCAACAGGAGTCGGGGGAAGCTTCAGGTTTCCACACAGCCTTCTGCTGCCATTTCCCACTCACCATTTTGGCTTTGTAGACATTACTGTTTTCTCTCTGTCTCTTCTGCTGTCAGAAATCTGTAGCAGGAGGCTCTCTGAAGATTGGAAAGGACTTCTGTGACTACAGCTATGACAGCAGATACTAGCTTGTTAATGGAAATCCGTTGTCAGTACTGAGTAGTAGGCTGTACTGAGTGGCAGAAGAGGGTGCCACATGAAAGAAGAATCTACTTAATTTACAGAAAAATGGCTATTTGTCTCTGACTCTTTTTGGTATAGTATTGATCTTTCATATGCCTGTTTTGCAATGATCATATGCAAGGTATTGCTTATCAACTGTCTCTTCAGCACAGTCTGTAATATTTAATATAATAAACTTTTGCCTAGTGACATTGATCCATGGTTGACTATGCACTTTACTGTTAAACACTTACAATCAAATGCAAGGAAATAAAAAGTGCACAAAATAAAAAATAATAATAAAAAAGAAAAAAAGAAAAAAGAAAGACAACACTCAAATGTGACAGTCAGACAAAATGAGGGAGACTAGCTCACATTAAATTGCAATGTGTCATGCCATTTCAAATATATATATATATATATATATATATATAATATTATTGTTGTTATTGTAGAAGAATACAGGCTGAAATTTGAGGTAAGAGTCCTGCCAGGCACAGCCACTTTTATTCTTTTCTGGTTAGGATTTCATAAACCTCTATTTACAACCAAGTCCCCTAAACATTTAAAATTGACTTCCTTGGAGTTTAGAATGAAAGATTGGTTGAGTCTTACTTCTCTTTCTGCAGAGGTAGGTGCACTGACAGTTAGAATAGGAGGTGGACCAGAAGAGCAATGTCTGTGGGGAAGGCTATACACTGGTCAGAACACAACACTACAGCACTCAGAGACGGGTTGTTAGAGGAAGTGAAAGAGCAAGTGGTTTTAAAGCTCCCTAGACTGTCAGCCTTCTGTTGGGTTAAATTTGAATAGGAGAATGACTTCTTTGTATAGTTTTTCACTTCAAGGGAAATTTTCTACGGTGACTGAAGGAAGGACCTGTAGACTCAAAAGCCAGAGCCTCCAGTTAAAAGTTTAATGCTGGCACTATATTTTCTGACACTAAGCTGAAAACAAGTTTGTATTGCATGAAAAAGACATTGGTTATGTTCACAGAGAAAGTCTTTTTGCACCAATATATACTTGCTTGTAAATTTTTTCATTGTACTTGAGACTTGAAGATTTTTTTGCACACATTTGATATCGCCATCTGTGCTTTTCAGTACAATGGCTAGAGAGATGTTATGAATTTCAAAATAAAATATTCCTGTAATTAAATTCCATACACTATATCCCAACCCTACATTTAAAATAAATTTGAAAATTATAAATTTCAAAATAAAATATTTCTGTAATTAAATTCCATACACTATATTCCAACCCTACATTTAAAATAAATTTGAAAATTACTTATGTACCTTCAAAAATCAGGGTTCGTCATAGAATGCACACAGCTAACACAGAAAAATGACATCTTAAGTGAAATAATGAAAATGCTGTACTAGGCTCATGCAGAATAAGAGTAAAAGTAGAAGGACATATCAATGCCCAGCTCTTTAGGGCCCAAGGGAATGGTGTCAAGCTGAGACAGGGGAGGTTCAGGCTGGATATCAGGAAGAGGTTCTTCACTGAGAGGGTTGTTGCGCACTCGAATAGATTCCCCAGGGACGTAGTCATGGCACCAAACCTGTCAGAGTTTAAGAAGCGTTTGGACTGTGCTCTTAGTCATATGGTCTGAATTTTTCGTAGACCTGTGTGGTGCCAGGAGTTGGACTTGATCTTTATGGGTCCCTTCCAACTTGGCATATTCTATGATTCTGTGATTTGATATCATTGAACTTCCTGTAGCAAATACCTGAGGCTAAAAATTAGCTCTTGCTCAATATTCTGTGAGTAGCAGCTAGTCCAAAGTCAGTCTAAGTTAGCACTGGAACTGTTTGCTCAGACCCAATTTATATATATATGACAGCATCCTTGTAATTAACATTTTTATATTGGCTCATATTCTTTCCAAACTCCTAGATTAGCCCTTAGATTTTAATTAAGAGGTCGAAGTGAGAATGCAAAGTTGAGTCACAGCCGAATACTCAAAATTTAGACTTTAGTATAAAATATGGAATAGAAATGCTGGCAGTATTGGAAATTGTGGAAATTGTGTTATTATTACTTTTTTCTGATTTGTTATTATTAAATATATTTTCTAAATGGATTTGACATGTTAGGAACCAGAAAAAAATGTGGTTAGGAATCTCAATTTTAGGACAAACGTCAGTGAAAGATTAAGTACTACCATTTGAGAAAAGTCCCTTTCTATCATAATTCTCTTTTTCAGTAATTAAATACCAATATTAAAATTCGTGTATGTATATATGTTTGTGGTTATGTATATCAAAATGAAGGTATGCATTGACTCTGATGGGTTTTGATCAAGGCTTACATAGGATTATAGTAAATTTCAAGTTTAATGAAGTCACAGAATCTAAAATTAGAATATTGCTGAAGGAAATGTATTGTACAAAAATTTTGGCTACAAATTTCAACATCACTGGAAAATTAACATATAAATTAATAACAAAGCTACTGCCAGAAACGTGTGTGAGGGCAGCTTGTTGGATTAGGCAGTAACATATAATTAGACATAACTATTACCAAGGATATCTAGATTCAGCAACACCTGAGAGGAATAGGAGCTTATTTGCCCTCCTTATCTAGTATTCTTTAAAACCAAAGATAACTTTTACATGTTAGGCATGGTTGCTTTGAACTCAGAGCTGCAGGCTATGCGAAGAACTGATACATATGCTGAAGGGAGAAATGATGGCTTTACAGTTAAAAACATTTATTCAGAACCCAAACCCAAAATTTAAAATCTGTGATGCTTGTAAACCACCAAGCAAAATGAAGATCTATAGTCAGATTCTGCAAATTCCAAACATCAGGGGAATTCAGACCCTGCATTTTGGGTAAGGGCCATCTGCAAATGATTATGAAAATATATTTTCATTCCCTGAGTTATTTATGCTGTCTTGAGATGAGAAAAGACACTACAGTCAGCATTATAAATACACATCAGAAGATACCCAGTCTCTTCTTACTATAGCTACTGTAATGCACTCCCACTATGAATGGGTCTGGAGATTTAATTGTTTCCATATCGATGCACATGGAGATTGGTCACATAAAACACCAGAGAGGTCAGAGGTCTGAAGCAAACAAGTGAAGTAACTGGAGATGAGGAAGAAAGTTTCTGCTCATAAGAGCTGCTAGTTACTTCTGCTTCTCTCCTCCAGTGATTAACTGCTTATACAAAGTTAAACATCTCTCAAAGGAGAGATGAAGTAGAAGACTTGCTTAGTAGCTCAGACAACTGCCAAAGTTTTTGTGCTCCTGCATGGGTAAAGAAGCAAGGTTTCAGTTCTCAGCTTGTTTTCTTTAAAGTGGAGATTTAAACCCAAACCTGAATCCCTGTTTCCCCTCCAGTACCCCTTCTCCCCACCCCCACCCCCACCCCCCCCCCAAAAAAAAAAAAAAAGTTAACTAGGTAAGTCAGGATTTTCTGAACAAGAATAAAACAAAACCTCATTGTGTGAACAAGCTAAAAAAAAAATCTGATCATCAGCTACTTTGAGATGATCTATTACCATCACTGCTTACTTTACAACTTGATACATTGGCAAAAGGTGGATAAAGCTTCAAAGAAAAGAAAATATATTCAAAATGAATACTAATTCTATTTACATTAATTGCAGATTCAGTCCCATTTTCCATTCAGTGCTTGCAATTAACTGCAATGATGGCTTAGTGCAGAAGAAACGTATCCAATGAAAAATTAGACTGCCTTTTTTGTTTTGTTTTCCCCATACAGATTACACCAGATTTACAGAAATATGTACCTGAGACTCACCTCAGAACATGAAGCTTGGTGTTTGGTTTAGTGGTTTTTTTCAGACTTTTCCCTCTTCACCTTCATCATTCTGCAAATATATTCTTTGTTTCAAGTACAAATAGTAAAGTTTATTCAACAATAATTCATATGTTTTCTCTTTCATGTCTTGTGAGGTGAATGTCACATTTATCAGTGTTATATGATCAGAGGAACATCACAAATCCTTGGCAGAAGTATATTTTCTGCAACGGTTACTCCTAATGTTACTCTTAACACTAACACATGTAGTGTGTTAAAGTTCTTCACCAGGTTTGAAGACCAGCAGTGTTCTGAAAAGTCAGATGTCTAACTGGAACTTTATCTATACTGATAAGAGCTGTTCTTCTCTGGCAATTAGGCTGGAATTCTCATAGGTTTATGGGATATCAAGGTAATTGAAGTACTTAAACACCCTAGGGGGAACCTGAAATGGAGGATTCAGTTGCGATGAAGGTATCAGGAATCCCT